>NC_044984.1:19606578-19694078 GCF_008728515.1 Papio anubis | reverse complement strand
TGCTGATTTAAATATATACATCAAGTTGCATGTGTGTATGTGTAGGAGAATAACACCATCATCAATCACTTAGATTGAAGAATAGAAAACCATCTGTCCTGTTAGCAGTCAATAACATGTTTATTAATCAAATATTCACTTAGCATGTACTCGGTATTATGCCAAGTGCTGGCATCTCCATTGTTCTTGTCATTAATTCTCTGGTAACCCAACCCAGGAGCAAAGACACCCAGGAAAGAAGCTAGCAAGGTCAATGTAAGTTACTGACAGGTTTCTATGTGATACATAAAAATGCTCAAAGATTACTCTTCTTGTTCTGGCCAGGGTAGGCAACTGAGAAGGATAAGAAACGCTATCAGAGCTATCCTTATTTTATCCTTAATATCATCATACTTCTTCCTTCATCTCTGCATTTTGGACAAGCCTTCTCGATGACGCCTTCACTTACGTGGCAACCCCCTCGCCCTCTTTAATAACAAATAGACGTACATGCATACACTAGCACATGGTACACCCTACCTCTTTCCCAGAGTCCGCCCATCTCCCTCTTCCGTCTTGAAACACTTGTTTTCTCAACTTTCTCCTTTTCCCTCAAGCACAGAGTTGAAGTGAGCTGGTGTGGAGGGTTGGAGTTGTATGTAAATTCACAGATTTTAAGATCCAAATTTATATATTTTTTATTTAAAATTTTGTCTATGCTCCTACGCACCATAGGGGAAGCGGAAGTAGTAAAGAATAGAGGTAACACTTCGAATATTTTGTTTTCTCTTGGAATATAGCTAATACTCTGGTAGTTCTGCCCCTCTAGCATGTACCATGTCACTTCAATATCTATCTTTAAAATCAGTGGGCACATCATGTACAGCTTGATTGAACTGAACTAAATATAGGTTGAGCAGGACTATTCTCATTGCTGCCATGAAATAGCTACATGATCACAGGTACTTCTGAGGCATTCTCCCCATTTCCCAAACTTAAATCAGAATGAGAGATGTTAGGGAGAATATACTTTAGAGAGGAAACTCTTTGAAAATAAAAAAACTACCATCAAAAATACTGGATTGATGAATGAATACAAATGGATTTTTGTTTAATAAGCAAAATGCCCAACTGAAAGGGACTATGAATGACACCAAACATTATTTATCTCCTTATGCAATTGGGTATTGACCATACATTAATTTATCCTAAGTTTGATTGAACAAATACATTTTTATCACATTTATATTATTGAGTTGACCATATTTCTTGTCTTTCTATTGCTACTAACAAGAAATTTCCTTATTTAACTCTCTGTTTAAATCTAGATCCTTCAATTTTTGTCAGGATTCTAATTACAAATTTAAAAGCTTTCCTACTTACCCTCTTCTCTTGAAAACTGTTAAAGGTACACTTAGAACTATAATAAGAAATTTAGTTTCTAATATTAGCACACATTATCATATTAAAGTTAATCCAACCCTATTTTAACTTCGGTTCCTCTTATGCTTCTTTTCAACTAAGGATTTATTTAGATAGAACCATTAGAAATATAGTCCAAAGTAAATATTAAAATAAGTAGGTACATAGCAAATTTTTGTACGTGCTAATTATAACTAATAAGTGAAGCTTTTAATAAATATTCATATTAATTTACAATCTCAGCACATATGAAACATTATTAGTTAAAAGTGATCACAAATGAAGCTAGAGCTTTCCTATGAAAAGATGTAAATAAATTCCCTTTATGGAGAGTATCCGGGACTTCTAATAGAACAAGCAGGTTTATTATAACAAGTTCTTTTCACCTGGAATAAAGAACCCACTCATTCAGGGAAAAAAATATCCATTTACTTGTAACGTATAAAAATGTAATAAGAAAATGTAAAAGTGAATAATAAATCTTAGAATCTGAAAACTTATTTTTGTACTTAAACACTTGCCATCTTTCAACTATGATTTAATGATACACTACCTGTGAAAAAGTTGGTAGTTTTTATGTTTATGGAGTTTAGTATTACTTTGAACTCAGTGGAACTTTGCTATGGCTAATTATATCATTAAAATACATTTGAAAATATAACATGAATTTGGAAATTCAGTCTAGTGATTAGCTGTTTAGTGTTTTTAGTGGCTTCCTTTCTATAAAAGTTTATTTATGTAACTCCTTAACCTTTGAGAAATTGTGAACACTTAGGTCAATCACTGGCATCCAACCAGGGTGGGCCCTGGGAAAATCGTATTACGAAAGCAAGGCTTATCTTGAGATCCTTTCCAACTACCCCTTTTTTCATATTTCTCTTCCAGCTTCCATGGATTTGTCAGTCAGATGTTCCCAGGGGCCCTGGTACTGTTCAGCTTCTCTTTGCCTTACTCCAACTGCCTTACTCTGACTGTATTTTGGTCCCATATTCTTCAGAAAATCTCATTGGTAGATTCAGTTCTTCATTCTTTTTTTCTATGATACACTATCTGCTGTGCATATTGATTCCAATGTAGCATGTGGATGGGATTTTGAAAACAATATGCTCATAGTAAATCCCTAGGTTAATGTGATACCGCTTCCTGGAAATACTTACGCTTTATCAGTATTAATTTTTTTTTTAATGTAACTTCAGCTCTTTACAATTATGAAGAAGTTACGGGACTCTGAAGTCTGAGGTGCATAAAAGCAAATATAAAAGCTTTTAAAACTTTTAAGCTTAAAAGTTTTAAACTTTAAAAGTTTTAAAAGTTTAAAAGCCAAAACACGATTTAAATAACATATTTCCAAGACATGCTCCAATCAACATATTATGTTTGATTATTTTTCTTCTATGTATTTATTTCCTTAATGTGTTACATGGTTTTTGAACATCTCCATAGTTTCCCTGTTTGGACCTATAGACATTGTCTCCCAAACCATATATTTTGTAGCTCTGTAGGACCATTTTACTTATGTGTTCTGATTGATGGTTCCTGAAATGCTACATAATGAAAATTTAACATCTCCTCTGTGTTCCAATTTCTTGTTATTATAAATGGGAAACTTATTCCCACAAGACTCAAAGCTTGAATTCTTGATTGTGTGTTTCCCTTGGGTCTTCCCATTTACCTGATTTTTTAAAATGTTTCTCATCATTTTTCCATAACCACTTCCAGATGTCTCTTCTATTTTATTCATCAGACCATCATCCTCCTGTCCCTCTAAACACCAGCCAACTTTATCTTATGTGGAGAAAACATATATAGTGACTTAACTCTTCAGATGCCACAACAAAAGTTGAATTCACCCAATAAAAGAGATGGGTTACTAAATGAGCAATAAATTTAGTATTTATTTATTTCCAAAAAATAGCCATATTAAAGTGGACTTATGTTGGAATTACTGTGTGCCAGGCACTCAAATAACCTCTTTAAAATTATAATCTTATTTGATCCCAACAATCATATGAAGCAGGTATTATAATCCTCATTTTATGGACTAAGAAATGAGGCACATAGAGCTTAAGTAAACCCTAGGGTCTCATACAGCTGAAAAGTAAAGGAGCCAGGATTCTAACACAGGTGATATCTCCTAATCACCATATGATGTCTCCATATTGAGTGTCTACCATGTGTAATTCTGTGCTACCTGCTAATGATTCACTATCCCACTTACCCACAGCAAATTGGACATATTTTAAAAGTATTATTTCACAAATCAAGCATACTTACAAGGAATATCCCTGTATCCAATCTCCAAAGCATGAAAATAATTCATAAATTCCCTAATTGGAATTTTAAAAGCTTCAAAGAGGCCCATGTCTTCAAAAAGTCTGTAAGATACCTGTTAAAAAAAAAAAAAGACAAAGCCTTATGAAACATGAAACATCTCTATGTGTGTGTCAGACGTAAAGAGAACGATGGTAAATATTGGTAACTGAAAACACTAAATGCCTTTTCAAAATCTGAAGGATGTCCTTTTAAATTGGTTAAAATGATAATTATCAAAAGGCAGGCTGTATATTGAAACTGAGGACTTATTTCCATTGTACATGTCTCTTTAAAAATCTTTTGAAATTAGACTTTTTCCACTTAGTCTCAGCCAAAAGGTGATGTATTGGAATGTTCACATTAAATCATTTCACTGTCCTAAAGTTGTACTATGGCAAAAATATACGCATATTTTCCATAACCAAAATTTCGTAATTTTTGTTCTTGTAAACTCAAAAGAAAAAATCTCAAAAAGTTCTACTGAGCAAGTCATCAGAAGCTGCATTTGTTCAAAGTTTAATGTCTGGGAAATTGGGAAAGTAAACAGTGACTAATGAGGATCATATATCAATATATTACTCTGTTTTTGGAACATGATTGGAACAAAAGATACATTATTGAATTTTGCATGAATCTAATTGTTAATTATCCTTAATCTTTTTATTGTCTACTGGTATCCAGGACTCTTAGAAAACATTGTGTGGCAATTTTGGTCAAGTTGTTTTCTCCCATTCCCAGCTCACAGAACTTCAAGGGAGTGGTTGGTACCCGTAATGAAATTCTGTACGCCGTCATTTGTGCTGTAAAACCGACTGTTATCATAACCACTTTTCTACTAGGTCCGAATCCTCATTTGGAGAACTTGAACATATAATAAGTCAAGGTGTTTTATGAAGATATGAGAAGCAATTGAAGGAATGTAAAAACCCTGGGCTTCTGATATGGATAAATCTACTTTGGAATCCTGGGTTGAATATTTACTAGATGACTTTAGAAGAGTAGCATATCCTCTTTTAAGCCATAGTTTCTTCTTCTATAAAATACATATTTTAAAAAAATCCTGCACTAAATTTACTGTGAAGATTAAGTTTTTGAGAGTCTGTGAGATATACATCAAATATAAAATGAGATGAGATGTGTGTCTCTATACCAGGGAACATACTCCCTAGTGAAAAAAAAACTAAAATAAAATAAAGAGAGAAAATGCTTCTTGGTTCATTGCCACATCCTGTGGCCCTATTACAGGCTTATTTGCAGGAAAGATCACTCCCTCAAAGTTGCAGTTTGCCATGGGTTTCAGAAAGAAGATACACAGTCTTCCAGGTAAGGTATGAGGCTAAGGTGAATTGGACAGAGCAACTATCCTTAAATCTGTCCTTAAGATCAGCTAGTGTGAGACGTTGCTTAGCACTGAGAAGAAAGGAAGGGAAGAAGAACAGGACTCTCAACTCCTAGTAAAGTGCAAGGGCTGCCATTATATTCCTCAACATGGTGATGGACAGAATAGTCTAGCAGAGGCAAAATTGAATATTTTACAGACTTTGTAAGAATTTTTTGTCTCATATTCCATCAATAATGTTAGTGTACCCCCAGACTAGACAGCCATATGTGCTTGTAGAAGCAAACACTAGAAGAAAGGCCTGCTATCTTTTCCCTTCAATCTTCACAGATTAGGATCCTCACCCCAAACGAAGTTCCACATTGAGACATGTGTTGAGTGGTCCAAAGACAGCTCATCTCTGATGCACTGCGTAGAAATCAGCATTTCAGTGACTTCTCTTCTATTGTTTTGCAGAGAAGTGTTAGTGGCCCCAATAAATCTGGGTTGGGTCCTGAATTCTTACCTAAGTCTGATATTCACAACTTTGATGGTCCTTACTATCTCTGCTGTGATACTTACTCAAATTGATAAGAACACATCTAAAACGTGTGAAGATAAGCTGATACACATTATCGCACCATCCTCTTTATTAATTAAGGGTGTGTATTTCAATGGGTATTCCGTAGTACAGCAAATCTATCATTTTGTTTTGTGGTTTGAAACATTTTCAAATTCTTAATTTCTACTTGTTTTCTTTCTTCTTCAGCAAAACGAATAATTATTTATGTGAAAAGCCATGAAAGTAGTCTAGCCTAAAGAAAACAGTACTCAGAGGCTGGTTATGCAGCAACAGTATTATTCTATAACTCTATGTGATGTGTTTCTCAGAGCACTAAGAGGAAACACATTTTGGCACAATGTATTACCTTTGATAAGGTCTAACTGCTGTAATATTCGAAAGTTTTTAAAAAGTCATTGAAAATAATTACAGACAATAAGTTAGTATCTCTAAACAGGCAGTTTTCTTCTTTTAGGGGCTTCAGTCAGATTTTCTTTTGCTTAATTCTATGAATTCTAGATCATTTGTCCCTTGTCTATGTATCTCTATCCCCGCCTACTTTGTCTTTAAAAATAAATCATATTTTAATTGTAGAATATGACATCCGACTCACTTGAAGTTCCAGTTTCTTTTGTTAACCCACCACCAAGGAATCTACAGTGTTCTAAAACTTCCTTTCTCCACACAACACCTATCCACAAGTGTCAAGAATTTACAGAGCTTTAAGCAACCAAGGAACTGTTTTTCCTATATTTAAATTAGTGTGAATGAATGCATTTCTTACCTGACTAAGAATACGGCCACATTTTCTTCCTATATTTTCCACTAAATCGAAAATCGGAAAATTCCAAGTATTTAGCTGCTCCATAATTGAGTCCAGGTTATCCATGACAAGAGGTTCGGGAGCAAGAATTGGTTTGTCCTGTAATGTTTAACGTTCAAATACTTAAACAGCATGCAGTTTTTCTACAGGGCAATTTGTGCTTTGCGAAATTCAGTAACAACTGTGGCTATCGGAAATAAATGACTTAAAACTCCAAGGTGAATAAGTGATTTTGCTTAAAAAAGTCAAGATGAATGAGACATTGACCCCAAAGTAAGAAGGAAAGGAACGAATGCTATTTCAGATATAAATTTTGCACTATTAGGTGCTTGCCTATCACTGGTCCATATACACTCCAGCAAAAACATGGATGTTTCTTCTATAAGTTAGTATAACTACTTTGGGTCTACTGTAAGGTTCTTAAATAAAGTTTTAAAGACTTCAGAATATTCTGTAATTGCATGTAAATTTACGTCTCTTCATAGTTATGTAAATTTTTCAGAGATGAGGGTTCCCTCCTTAAATTAAGCTCTCAAAAGAAATCCTGGCCGGGCGCGGTGGCTCAAGCCTGTAATCCCAGCACTTTGGGAGGCCGAGACGGGCGGATCACGAGGTCAGGAGATCGAGACCATCCTGGCTAACACGGTGAAACCCCGTCTCTACTAAAAAATACAAAAAACTAGCCGGGCGAGGTGGCGGGCGCCTGTAGTCCCAGCTACTCGGGAGGCTGAGGCAGGAGAATGGCGTGAACCCGGGAGGCGGAGCTTGCAGTGAGCTGAGATCCGGCCACTGCACTCCAGCCTGGGCGACAGAGCGAGACTCCGTCTCAAAAAAAAAAAAAAAAAAAAAAAGAAATCCATGAGTAGGAGGACTTGATCATTCCTACCATTATTATTAAGTTTATATTAATGCTTTAAAACGGACATAGGATTAATGTTGCCACATTTTTTAGGGATTTTAATTTATTTCATGTGATCGACTGTTTCTTGAGAAACATGCACTATGTAAAAGTAAAGGTTTTTTATAATTGGTCCCAAACGAGGATGTTCTTAAAAGCACATTTGCCAAAAAAAAAAAAAAAAGATAATGAGGATAAGGAAACATATAAATTATTTTACCTGATGATCTATCTGACTTAGAAATACAAACAGTAAATACAGTAAAAGAAAAATGGTAATAGCAGCCATTGATGATCACTTGAGAGTCAACAGTTTTCTACCACTTGCCACCTCCCCACAATGAAGTTGACTCAAATGTATGCTTCCATCCTCCTTAAATGGATCTTTTCAAATACACAAAGTAAGTAATCATTAAAGGATATTTTAATAGGTGGCTAGTGCCAATATATGACTGACAATATTACAAGAAAAACAAATATTTGTTCATGTTCTAAGTCAAGGAGGTACTAGAGAAAACCAGCAGATGCCCTAAGTCAGTGAATATCTTCTTCCCTCCTTTCCTTCGTCTTTCTTTTCTGTGTTTATAAAATATTGTTTTAAGGAATGAAATAATACATTTTCCTGTATATACTTTTTGATTGGGTTAAGAAATATCTGTAATCATTGTGTAACTGTAAATGCTTATGCTTTTAATCACCAGATAATAGAACCACTAAGAGACCAAAAATGCTTGGAAAGAGAAAAAATATATTGATAAGTATGGGAAGGGCTGTAATACATGTGTAATCCAGATGAAATACATCTGTAAATCTCATGTTTCAGAGATTAATTTCTTTTTGTTTTGTTTTGTTTTTTTTGAGATAGAGTGTCACTCTGTTGCCCCGGCTGGAGTACAGCAGTATGATTTCATCTCACTGCAGCCTCCGCCTCCTGGGTTCAAGTGATTCTCCTGCCTCAGCCCCCCAAGCAGCTGGGATTACAGGTGCCTGCCACCATGCCTGGGTAATTTATTTATTTATTTACTTTTTTTTTTTTTTTTAATTTTTTGAGACAGAGTCTCCTTCTATTGCTCAGGCTGGAGTGCAATGGCGCAATCTTGGTTCACTGCAACTTCCACCTCCCAGGTTCAAGGGATTCTACTGCCTCAGCCTCCTGAGTAGCTAGGATTACAGGCATGCGCCACCACGCCCAGCTAATTTCAGCATTTTTAGTAGAGACAGGATTTCACCATGTTGGTCAGGCTGGTCTTGAACTCCTGACCTCGTGATATGCCCACCTCGGCCTCCCAAAGTGCTGGGATTACAGGCATGAGCCACTGTGCCTGGCCTCAGAGATTCATTTCTAAGCCAGTATCTGTAACAGAAGCTGATCTCTCAAGTAAATGAGTGAGTTAAGTGATGATATGGGACTACCAGAAACATCATGGTCTCAGGAGCATAGGTGCTGCAAGCCGACGCTTTCCTCAGAGGCTCTCTCAGGCACTCTGTTTCATCTTCATTCTGTACAATGTCACTGCTGTCACTGTTGTTATTGGTTTCATAATCAGAGGTAACTTGAGCAGTGTCATCTACAATTAAAAGAGAACAACTTATTACGAGATCCACAATGGGGAAAGGCGGCTCATTTAAGCAAATTTTGCTAAGATGCATATGGTAAATATACTGTTTAGGGAAACAGGGCTTTCATGAGCTTACACTCCAAGAATATAGGATCATAGGGTGGAGAACATCACACATCTGTTAACAAAGTAAAACAGATGGAAATTATAATCTGTAATCCGCATGACATTCAATAATCCCTCAATAATATTTTTTAGATCAACAGTTCATACCTTTAACAAATCCTAGGACTTTATGTTTCTTTTTTCTCTATTTCTCTCCCTATACGTTAAACCACTGAGTGACTATAACACTCTAGAATGGGCACATGAGGTGGGAGAAATTGAATTGACATACCCAGGAGTAAAGCGCTCTGTAGAGCACAGAGTGATGGCATATGCTTGGGAGCATGGGAAATCCTATGTATCCAATCCCATTTCTTAGAATCCTGTGGCTTCCTTCCTTATCTGCCCTTTTTCACTGTCCCCATTTCAGTCAGCAGGAAACTGTACTAACTAAAAGACCAATCAGTAAATACCCAGAGTCTGACGTCTATGCTCTCTGAGCTCCTATGACGTTTCTCATAGCTGAGTAAGGTGCCTGAAGGAAGTTTATTGAGTATTTGCTATGTTTTGGGAACCACTTAAAGTACTTCCAATGTCAGAAGTAGCAAGATAAAATAGTATTTCTATATAGTTCTATATATTATATACAACGGCCTCTTGTGTTTTAGAAATATACACATGTATAAATGTATAAAAACATTTTGGAAAGCTTTGCACCCAAACTTTACCAATGATTAACTCCAGGGAGTAGGGGTACAGATGATTTTAATTTTCTCCCTTGTCTTTTTAAATCTGCAATTTAAAAAATCAGGCCAGGCGCAGTGGCTCATGCCTACAATCCTAGCACTTCAAGAGGCTGAGGCGAGAGGATCACTTGAGGCCAGGAGTTTGAGACCAACCTGGCCAACATCATGAGACCACGTCTCCCAGCACCCCCCCAAAAATCAGAAATGTAGGTCACCGTTTTGATCAGGAAAACAAAAATAAGGCAATTTCCATTTTGGGAAACAGAATCCAAAACAATGAATTACCTGTTCTACTTGGTGTTCGAGTGGCTACCCCACTTCTCTCCAGGGGCTCGTCAGCAGGATTCCCTTGGGAATATGGTCTGCCACAGCTAAAAAACATTGGAAAAGTCATAGGCACGTACCATCTACGTCTACATTAAGATAAACAACAATAATCAAATATTTCTACCTTCTGCTTATTTGTTTTGTGAAAATACTCATTTTGTTTGATACATAAATGCTGATATGCAGTGTACTACTTTCTTTTTTGTGAGACAGTAGTCACTACAAAGGATTAGAAAGTTCATTTGACTCTCAGTCTCCTCCTCCTTTACCTAGATCATATTTGAGGTGAAAGTGATGGTAAAATTTTGTTAGATTATTTAGAGAATACTGGTATAGGCTGCGACTTACTTATAGTGGCCATTTTGCAGGTGTTGATCTATATTTGGACAAGGGTTATCTGCCACAATAAATACCTCTGTGCCTGCTTAAAAGCCTCATTATGGGCCAGGCTGCTTAAAGGCTCATTATGGGCTCACGCTTGTAATCCCAGCACTTTGGGAGACCAAGGCAGTTGGACCACCTGAGGTCAGGAGTTCAAGACCAGCCTGGCCAACATGGTGAAATCCTGTCTCTACTAAAAGTACAAAATTTGCCAGGTGGGGTAGTGGACGCAGGAATCCCAGCTACTCAGGGAGGCTGAGGCAGGAGAATCACTTGAACCTGGGAGATGGAGGCTGCAGTGAGTGGAGATTGCACCACTGCACTCCAGACTGGGTGACAGAGTGAGACTCCATCTCAAAAAAAAATAAAAAATAAAAAAAAAAGAACCTCATTGTTAGATTTATTTATTTGGGTTACGATATTTTCATGTCTAAACAGACCTTTAAGACAGGATAGGTTGAAACAGAATGATAGTACATGAATTTTACGTTTTGCTACAAAATAAAAAATTGACTTCTTTTTATCAGATTGATCAGTTACTTGTTAAGGCCCTAGGGAAATGAACAAAAGACGGGTGCATTTTGATGACCAGTGAATGTATGACTGACTACAGAGGATGCTGGTTGAGAGAAACAGGCCCCAGAAGTACTATAAACCACCAAGACAAACAAAGTTAAGGGAGGTAAGCAATGCGCTCTACCAGAGGGTGTTGGAGGAATGAAGTTTGACTGTTTCAAAAATTAAACAGTAACCCCACAAATGACATGGCTCAGGCCATAAACTGGCTCTTCCCTCTTCTATCTTGTTTAGAGACTTCATGATTAGATTTTGATTCTGCATTTCGCTGCTGGGTTCTTTCTTTCTGACTAATATTACAAAGGGTCTCAGAGGATTTATTTGTTTGTTATTTAACCACAGACTACCCACTCTAAAATGAAAAAAGTAGTGATAGCTTATTGTTTAATATCTTAAATAACTCATCATTTTTTTTCCCTGAATTGTGCTCGTGTGTGCGCTAAGAGAAGAGCATTTTCCAGGAAGACCTCATCTGCATACTAAGTAACTTTACTTTTCAACCCTTGAGTGTAAATAGAAAAACATTACCTGTAAAATATTTCTAATTATTAAATCTGTCAGTTTGGGTTAGAGAACAAAAAGAAAATGATAGGACAAAAAGGAAAAAGAAAGGAGATGGAATTGGTAGGCTTACATTCTTAGACGAAGCTCAGAAGAAGTTGAGTTTATTAGTCTGAAAATTTTTTATTGCAAAGTAATACCTAAAAGGACCATTTAAATTAGTACTTCCAATATGCCAGCTCTCATGCCAGAAAAATAGCTTGTTGCATAGACATTACAGCAGCCAAGAGACTGGGATTCAACGCCAAACTCTTCAAGTTCAGCAGGGGAAACCACAACAATTAGTCGTGTGTTTCTGGAGCTCTCTGTGCCTACATGGGTGGCTGCCTTTAAGGCAATAATAAAACCGGGTTTGAATTACAGATTTATAAAGCCCAAACAAATAAAACACACACTACTGGATTTATAAACATTACTGAACAAGTAGACAGTGAAATCCTCTTGTTTTTCTCTGAAACCTTTTATAAAAATCCCATTGCATTCTTCCTGCTAAGAACACAAAAACAAACAAACAACAACAAAAAAACCACAAAAAACTACACTATGATGAAAAAAGCTATGTGAGTGGTAGAGCTTTTCTGAACATCTCTCTCCTTTCTTTAGGGGACTTATTTTCCCAAAGTCCGGAACCCACAGTGGGAGACTCTCCCTAAAAATGCTGAACCCAGATGTCCTTGATGAAGATTACTCCACTGGGCTTCATCTTGGCTCAGGGTGCATACAATAAAACAATGTTTCTTAATTGTGTTCTGCCAAACATTAGATTCGTGAGCAATTCTTGGGTGTTAACCCAAATAAATTGGTTCTGTGGTCAAATAAATTCAAAAAACACTAAATGAAACAACAAAAATAAATAAAGAGGGATTCTTTTAACAGAGCTTCTCAGAGTTTTTAATAAAGCCATGTGTGTTGTGAATTTCTAACAGGGAAGTATGATATATCTTCTGAATAGTTTACTACAAAACTTGCTTTTTTGTGGAAAAGAGATGAGATTAATATCCCGCAGAAATTATTTTATTAAAAAAGTCATAGAAGGCAGCAGAATAACTTTTGCATAGTAGAATAACTTTGGCTCTGGGCGAACAAATGAAAATAATTTCTCATTTAAAAATATCAGTAAAGAGAAAGGAGGTAAAAATAAAAATTATAAAGAACATTCATTTAATTTACAGAGCTTATGAGTAAAAATATGAAAATGAAAATTATAAGGCTTAATATAAGTTGCTATTTCTTAAATCTGAATAGATTGAAAAAAGCTGAGTCTGTGAAGTAATATTTGATACTAGAAAACCAACATGTTACTCATTTATTCAAACAGTTATCCTCATCAACCTCAGAAATGAAATACTATTTTATTCAAGGTACTCTCATAGTTAAAAACACTCAACTGTTTTTCTACTTAAAAAATACCATAATGCTTTAAGATAAATTATTCAAACTATTAGTGAAGAACAATAAACATACATTAACCAGTAAGAAGAGGTAATTATTTCTTGTGACAACCTTGGCAAAATAATTACTCTAGCCACGCTAGGCCATTTTTTTCTTAACCTCTGTGATAGATAACACTTTGTAATTTTGTTTCAACATGATAGAATAGCACATACAATTGCTTAAATTGCATTCAGAAAACTATTTGAGTCCAGCCATCCTGTGCGATGTATTATTCACACATTTTTAAGCTGTAAAAATGGGAAATGCAAACTGACGATTAAATATGGCTAATATCAATGCAACAAGTTCCCTGGAAAACAAGTACAAACATTCCAACAAAATGAAGCATTACAACAGAATACTTGATATCATTTTTTAGTTATAAATTTTCTATATTCACCATCAGGAAACAGGCAACATATACAGCTAACGATTTTGTATCCTCTCTAAAGATTAGCTGTATGAACTGCATGGATTCTAAACTTTGTTAATAGAAAACTACTAAAACATAAGTTTTTATTGTAGTCTATTCAACACAAATCACATTATCCTATACTTGGTTGTCAACTACTTTGGCAAATCCACCCCAAGCTGCGTGGGCTGGTGGTAGGTATTTCTAGGGGAAAACCATCATCAATTTTATTATTAAACTTCAGTTCATAAAAAATCCTTACCTGCTACATATAACAGGTGGAGTCAGGATTTGAGGGGATAGGTCAGGGGCACTCTGAGTGTAAGTTAAGGTCCTGTGAGAACCTAGACTTTGTTTGACAGTTGTGTCGGCAGATTCTGGAAACTGCACTGCAGAAATTTTGCTGACCAGGCTGCTGGCAGGAGTCCCTTGGAGAGGTGAGGAGCAGGGCGATGAAAGAGGTGAAATTTTAGCAAGGGCACCTGAGAAAGAATGAGAGTTAAGTAACTAAACAAATGTCTTTAAGATGCAAAATTGCAACTGTTGAACTTCACCTGGACTCTTACAAACTCAGTAACAACCACGTGCCTGCTCAGGTCACTGGGCTGGCCTCCTCCACATAGCAACATCTGAAGCCAGTGCGGTTGGGGTGTCTCCACAGCATTCAATGGGAGGAATGAATCATCATAAAAAAATAGTGGCAATGTTGGCACGTACAGTCAAAGCCTTGGTGTCCTGGAGTAACTTCAGGACAGGATATTATTTTCTCCTCCCATTTTTGTTTCTTCTTGTCATTCTGACATGGAAATAATAGTTAAAATTTTCTCATATGTTGATTTTCTCTTAGGTTGTGAAGGTTTTAGCAGGAACAGGATCTGCTATTGTTTTAAACATTAACCAGTATCTGGGGCAGAGTTCAGCAGGCATCAGATGCTTAAAATATGTAAATAAAGAAGATGCATTACTGAGAGGAAATTAACCTTCTTAACAACTCGCAGTTTCAGTGAAATAAGACCTTTTGGTGTGAAAGATTGCTTTGATCGAAAAAATTTTTGAAGAAAACATTTTAAAATGTAATATAATCCATTTCAGATCAAACAATAGACCTAAAGCTTCCATTTCAAGTGTGGGTATTTGTGCCAAACTGTCTGTATTTACTCTAGATTGTAAGAGTTTTACAGGACACTGGCTTAGATTTCAAAGTGTGGCTGTTGGAAGACAAGGAAGATATCTTTTGAAGTTACTCTCTCCCAAACACAGAGAAGGCAGCCTGCAATTAAAATGGAAAAAAGGAGAGAAATAACTTCTGGCCAAAAACCTGCTTACTGGTTTTCATGATTTTATGGCTGAACAATGTACTGTAGGGCAAATGAAATGACATTATTAAAAGTCGTTCTCTATTTCTCACCACTTAGGAAAATTTACAGCCATCCACCTTCACATCATCAAATTATGTGTGCGGTTAGCTGGCAGTTGGCTTACAGCAAAGTTTGTTTCCAGGATGTAGCTTCCTCAAAAGTTTGATTTGTCACACCAAAGGTTTTCTGGTCCAGTGAAAAGAATATTAAGTTTGTTGAGGGAGTGTGTGTGTGTGTGTGTGTGTGTGTGTGTGTGTGTGTGTGTGTGTATAATTTTCTTTTTAATTTATTGTGATTTATTTTTGTTGTTGTTGTTGTTAAAGATGAGAAATCTCACTCCCCCCTTGCTTCAGTGTGAAGAGCAGCACTCCCTTCTAGTTCTTTCTCAACCTATCTATTGTTAATTCCTAACCAGCAGCTCAACCCCCTCCCAGCCTTTATACTAAGCAAACAAAACCACTTAGACCCAGAGAGTGTAAAAAACCCTCCCAAGGTCACAGTACTAGTACTTGGAAGAATATAGAGCAAACTCAGCTATTCTTAGTAAAATGAGGCTTATAAGCCAGTACCTCTATCAGAGACTATCCAAGGGGGAAGTAAAATCAATGGCCTATTAGGCAGCATTTGCATTGCTCCTTATGTAATGCCTAATGGTTTTTATTTGGGTTTCTACTTCTATTAAAAAGACTCAGTTATTTTTCCAAAGATAACGACAAGCCTTCACATTACATAGTATCCTGAGCCAAAAACAAATCAAAACAAAAAATTAAGTTCACAAAGGTTTTAACTCAGAATTTCCCAGCCAATGTATGATTGTGTGCAGCAAGTGGGTTCCAAGTTTGCTGTGAATTATTTACTGGTTGAAAATATTTTTTAAAAAAGAAATATTTTATTTGGAAACTCTAGAATAAACTCAATTTTTAATATTATCTCCAATAGCTTATAATTAGTTTTTCTCATTATAATTTTATAAAATAAAGGAAATCTAGTTTTAAAACTCAAAATCCCTTCTCATTTCTCCAATGCTATGGTATTCACAAATACTATTACACATAGATGGGTGCTGTGATGTAAAGGTTAAAAAGGGTTGGTCTAATTTTGACCACTTTTTGGATTTAGACTGCAACTCCAGATAATCTTAGAAAGGTACCATAGCCGTTAAGGAGCTGAATCCTAGTAAGATGTGGTAGAAAGTTTAGCAAGGTATCTGTACTGAGTATCTCAAGGATTTATTCATCCAACAAGTATTTATTGTGAGTCTTGCTCCATGGATGGAGTAGGGTACAAAATAAAATCCCTGCTCTTAATGGAGCTCCCACCTCTTTAGGGGAGACAGAAACTAAAAAAATAAAGTCAATAAAAAAGAAAAGTTAACTTAAATTCAAATAAGAGGAAGAAAACAATGCACAGGGTAGAAGGCAGGGAAGAACATAAATGCTCTTTAGATAGGATGGACTGGGAAGGCCTTCCTGGCTGGGAAGGGGTGGGGGTGGGTAAAATTTGAAGAGAGGCCTCATGAAATACAGAAGACATTTAGAGAGAAGTAGCTGGGGAAAGCATGTTCAGGAAAGAGGGACATACCTGGGGGATGTCAGAGGAGCAGTCAGGGGGTCAGTGGTTGGCAGCTTAGCAAAAAGGAAAAAGAGGGGCAGGGAACGTGGTCAGAGAGGTTGCTGGGCAAGTCTGGATAGGGTTGGGTAGGGCCAGGGCAAAGTTTTATTAGGTTGGTGCAAAAGTAATTGTGGTTTTTGCAATGAAAAGTAATTGCAAAAACAGCAATTAAAAGTAATTGCTGTGTCATAAGAAAAAGAGATTCCTGATAGACACTGTGTTAGGCAATTCCTTAGTTGTTCTCATAGTAAACTGTGAGTTTTGGGACAGTTTTCTACACAATTTTTTTTTTAACAGAACAATAGTTCAAAGCCCATGAGAACATTGTCCATTTCTGTCTTGACACCCTGTTTTTTCTGAAGGCAATTTATGAGAAGAGTGATTTTTTTCATTGCTAAGTTTTAGTAGCTGCCAGCTGATTGCTTCAGATACATGCAATTCACTCTCAAACACAAATTTTAAAATTCACACAACCATTAGAGTTCTTGGAACTCACAGATTAACTAAATTTAAACAAACAAGCAGATTTTAAGACATCAAATTTACTGCCTGGGATGAAATTTAAAATAAACCTGTAATAGAGAAGCTCTGCTTCTGTAGTATTAGTCTACATATTTTGAACACTTTTAAAAGCATAACTCGGCTAGGCGTGGTGGCTCATGCCTGTAAGCCCAGCACTTTGGGAGACCGAGGAGGGGGGATCACCTGGGATCAGGAGTTCGAGACCAGCCTGGTCAACATGATGATACCCCATCTCTACTAAAAATACAAAAATTAGCCTGATATGCTGGCACATGGCTGTAATCTCAGCTACTCTGGAGGCTGAGGCAGGAGAATCACTTGAACCCGGGAGGTGGAGGTTGCAGTGAGCTGAGATCACGCCACAGCTACACTTCAGCCTGGGCGACAGAGCAAGAATCCGTCTCACAAAATTAAAAAAAAAAAAAAAAAAGGGTAACTCTCGGCAACACTCATGAGAAGCAGGGATATTTCTATTCTGCAGGTGAGAAGCTAAAGTTATAAAAGTGTAAGTTCTCTTTTTTTCCCAAAGCCAAACTACTATTTTTCCCAGTGTGCATTATCATAGTTTACTTGAAGTTTAAAAACAGAAAGAATTAGGATGTACATGCATGTTTTGAAGACCGTATCGGTCTTCAAAAAGATAGGGAGATAAATGCAGATAATAACCAAATTTTCTTTATAGAAAGGATAAACTATAAATAAATGATTTCAGATACAGGAAGAGGACAATCTAAGGAACTGGGAGGAATAACCTTTGGAAGTCTTCAAAAACAAATTTTCTAAAATGCTTTCAATGTAATCATGTCTAAAGTTAGAGGGATGACTGTTAGAACCTTTGAAAATCTCATCTAATTTTACATCGCACACTCACACATTTACACACTCACACATGACTGAAGAGATTCAGATAAACATGCATTCTCTCAAATATATTAATGTTTATCTTCACTTTATATTTGAGTAATTTTAGCAGATTCCAGGAAGAAGACATAGCTCATGAAACATAAATTTTTGAATGATTCAAACTGTCCTAATGTGAAATACTTAAAATCAAAACACTTAAAAACGAAGAATTAAAAATATAATTTTAAAAATAAAGTCTAAAATGCCAACTCCTTTGAGTAATTCGGCCTTTAATTCCTTGTTCCTGAGAGCATGAGAAAATGTGTGTCAGGACACAAGGAATTTTGGGCAATCAAAGAGAGAAAATAAACAATACTGCAGGGGAATTATTTAAGTGAATCCATCTGTTTTGTGCTATAAAACTCTCTCAGTTTAATTTTAATGAAACAAAAAAGGAACCAGCTTGTCTGATAAAGACATCTTTTTTTTCCATGCCCAGATGAAAATGGACAGCCTGAATATTTTTTCCAAAGCAGAAATTGCATCTAAAGAGAATGCCAAAGAAAAAGAATCAGAATACCGTAATTAAAGTTCTCTATATTTTCAAATTTTGTATAAGAAAAACAGTCTAGATTATAGGTGTAGAGATATCTGTTATCACTGCAATCGGCAGCCAAACTTACAAGAATCCGGGAAAGGACTACTGCAAATACAGTAACTATAAATTCAAGGAATTTTTAAAGCAGAATGGTATCATGGTAGCTCCATAATGTCAGTGACTCATACTAGAGGAGCAAAATTGAAAATACAAATTATATTTGAATCTCCTGCTTTTAAGCTTCAATTAAAGGAGTCCTATGTGATTTCATTCATTTATTTTATATTAGTAACTGCATAATAATTTGTGTTTCAGTTATTTAAAATTAACATGGATTGACTGAACTAAAGGACACTCTGTTTACTTGATTTGCGCAAAGAACAGATTTCATTAGCCCTCTCTGGAAACAGGGTATTTATCTTTCTGTATGTCTCTTCTTACTTCATACTCGCTTTCTCTCCACCTCATTGCCTATTGCTCTTACGTGTTTCCTCAGACTCTCTTCACATTTCATTTGATTCCATTTGCTTACACTCTTTGCCACGAGGGGGCTCTTCCCAGCTTCTTTCCATGGAGTTTATGGAAAACCAGGATGCATCACAGTCAACTGCATCAAACATGTCACAACTACTTAGCTCCATCAACAACCCAAACAGGGAAGCAAGGATTTTAAAGCAGAAGGGCCTATCTGATTAGGATAGAGTTGTAATCTCTTTTCGGCTCTCTGATTCTTGATAGATGTTTTTGTCTCTTTTGGCAGACCTTTAGGAATTTAATCAGTTAGATTCAGCATGCCTGGGATATAGGTTATTTTATAAACTTTTAGCTGTGCTGTGACAGCTGTCTAAAGATGCCACAATGAAAAATCCACTCCAAAATGATCATGATGGAAATGTCTTATGCACTTGATGGCAAGAATGGAAGGGCACTCTTGCTATGGCTGTGGCTCTCATTCCTACCACACATGTGGTATCTTATGTGAACATTCCTTTCCTTTTACACTTTGCTCTTTCTTCTAAAGTGCAGTCATACCAACTGGGGATCAGGACACAGGAATATGAGGCTGTTGCATCATTTGCTCTGTTATTTCCAGTGTCTGCCTAATCATAACTTTCAGCTTCTTGATCTTATCATGCTGGTTATTCAATAATTTTTGTGTTATTACTAAACCAAAGAAACAGGGAGAGAAAACCAAATCCTTCTATTATCTTACACCTACCCAAAGTCAGAACCAAAAAAAATCCTAACCTTAAATTATGACAATTTGTCATCCTCATTTGTTTCTAGTATGAAGTCATTAGGACAAAAGAAAGTATTCGGATTCATTGTATGACCTAGAGAAAGCAAATTACTTAACCTTCTTGTTCCTCAGTTTTCTCATGTGAACCCCCTTTCTGAGCTACTCATAGATTTAGAACACTTAAATTTATATTTCATCTCTTGAATTACATATTATTACTGTCTGAAATTTTAGTTCTGTCCTTAAAAAATCTTATAAAAACTATTCACAAATCTGGAAATACTACTATTTATGAATTTAATGTTTGTTTGGATTGACTTATGGTTTTCAGATTTGTTTAACATTTTTATTAGATCCCAAACTTTCTCTTCTTCCGCTTCTTTCTAGAATATATCCATCATAAATTCCTTTAGTAAAGATTTGGCAGATCGTAAAGTTTTGACTTCTTTCAAATTGTCTTTAGTTCGCTCCTATTCTTGTAAGATGAAACTGCCAGGCACAAAACTTTAGGTTATCATATTGTTTCAGAGCTTTGAAGAAAATATTCTACTGTGTTCTGACTCCTAGTATTTCTGACAGTTCTGCTCTCAGCCTGACCGCCTTTCCTGAAAAGGAAATTTGTCTTTTCTCTGGTAGACTTTAGGATTTTTGTGTGTGTGTATCTTTGGTGTTGTGTAGTTTCACTATTTTGTATCTACGTGTGAGTTTCTTTCCATTTACTAGGCTTCTCCTGAGTATTTTTTGTCTTCTATTTGCTACTAAAACTCTGATTACACATATCATGTATATTAGACTCTCTAATTTTTCTGTATCTCCTAAAATCTATTATATTCTCCAATTTTTCATCTGTATTGCTTTCTGGATAACTTCTTCAGATCATTCTCTACCCAGTTTACTAATTCAGTAGTCTACTATGCTATTTAATATTTCCTTGACTACATTTCCAAAAGTTATATTTAGCTGCTCTGCAGTTACGTCTTTTCTCATTGCTATTATTTTTTCTTAAATATGTAAATTTTTGAATTAAATTTTAATTTAAATATTTTCATCCTTTTACAGATCTAGAAAGTTGTATTTTTGTTTCTGTTAACTCAAACTCATGGTGTTTCTTTGTGCAATTAGTGATCCTGGTTGTAAGCTCTATGTTTGAATCTGATCTGATAAAATCTCATGGCCCTTAACTGGTGATGCTTCCCTTCCAAAAGTATCTGTATATATTTTTGTAGGGAGCCAAGGGGCCTTACATACCTAAAACCACTTTAGCGCTCCTTTAAGACTCTTGGGTTTAATGTGGAATTCTCAAATGCAGTTTCTCCACCTTGTTGGAGTCCCAGATGATTCTTCTTAGTACTGAGCTAATCCGCATTTGCCTTCAGGAATATCTCAATTTAAAAGTATTTGCCTACATTATCCTACATTGCCTGGCCCTGGTGAAAGCTCAATTTTATTAGCAGGTCATTAATAACTTCTAAGTGGCAAAATTTAATGAGCATTTCTAAAGAGCAGAGAGGACCAGATTAGTTGTTGGAAAAGTAGATTAGCTTAATGATCTCTTTTACTGATGTAATTCCAATAAAATGATACAAAAAAGTTATCGAGGCAGAGCACACAATGCTGAGGGACTAGATTCCCATAAAGAGGAGAACCTCAGAAAGGTGAGCCCAAATCTTGTAAACTGTTCTTCCCTTCATAGCACGATTTACTGACTATTGGCATGGAGTAAGAAGTGAAGGATCCAGACAGAGGGGTGCAGCTATTCGGGAGGCAAGCCAGCAGAGCTTTTAGCAATGTCATGAGGCTGATGACATAAAAATTGGAGTTTGGGGTTGCCATGGCAGCCAGAACTTGAATGTTTCATATCTCAGTGGGAAGTGGGCAGTTTTACTTTTAACCATTTGATGAACTCTTAAACTGCTAAAGGCAGTAGATTAAGAAACTAAGGAAGTTACTGAAAATCTCATTGATATTTTCTGTAATACTGAGAAGTGAAACTGTGATTCCAAAAAGGAAAGGTCAGAGGAAACATCCCAGATTCTTAATTGGGCTTCTAGGGGAAAGGCAATTCAGAGACAGAATCTCACAAAAACTCCTATTACAGGTTTGGGTGAGCAAGAACCCTGAACAAATGAGGTAGTCTTCCCCAATATCATTTCATGTTCCTATCTAAAGCTTTATTATTCTTAATTTTGATATCTCAATTCCTTATCAGAGTTCATGTGTAGTAAATGAAACACTTCCTTGAAGTCATATATCATACTCCTGAAAAACAATTTTAATAGATACTAAAAAATTGGAATTTCTATCATGAGATGATGCTACCAGAGATGATCCTTGATGGTAAAAGTGATTTCCTGTGCATCTAATTAGTTCAAGATAGGAAATCTGATACAACAACTTTGAAGGAATCTGTATCACATAAGGTAGAAATTTAAATAATTGGTTATTGAGGCTTTAAAAAAATAACTAATTGGTTATTAGAACAGACAAACCAAACATAACTGAATACAGGGCACCCTCAGAATATTTCAACACTTATGGTCTGGTTTGCTCTATGACTCCACACTTACAGTATGAACCCTTCTCCAGTTAAGTTACTTACCTGGTCGACTTTGCTTTTTAGCCTTTACATGGTTAGCTGCAGAAATAGCATAGGACGAAGTAAAGGATCTGCTTTTGGTGAGGGTCATCATCACTGGATTATTCCAAGAATCAGGACTAACAGCACCGACAAGAGAGAATTAAAAGAAAATAAGAGAAATTATTCATCAGTTATTGGGCCAGTCTTGCCAGAACCCAACCATCATTTCTGTAATAGATTTTCCAATCTGAGTATTGGTTCAGGTTCAGTGACAGAACCACTGTACTTCTCAGTGATGAAACAGATTATGTAAAAACAATCTCTGTTGCAGGGATATAGCAGTTACTCATCAACCATACTGGGTTAACAAAGAGGAAAGATAACCTCTTATTATCCAATTAATAAAAATTAAACACCTTCTGACTGTACTCTAAAATTGCATTTTCTAAAAGAGGCTTGCAGATTAACTGGTTAAGATGCGGGTGAATTTACATAAGCTGTAAATGTCATAATGCTTACTTCAGTACTCTATTATTTTTGGTGGATTTGTATTCAAAAACTGAATGACCATGAAATCATTCAAAAATAATTTTTTTTTGCATTATTTTCTTGTGACGGAAATGATTAGCAGCAGGCCTTTAGCTTATGATTTCTCTTTACTGGTGATAACCTAGGAAAAAAGTGATTATCTAGTCAAATTCCCTTGTAAAAAGGGAATTTGTCAAAAGGGACATGCCAACAATGGAGCTGATGCTAACCATACTGATGATATGTACTAGGTGAAAGGTAATGCAGAATCTTCATCTAGCAAATGCATTTACCAGGATATACTTGGTCTGCCTAGGTTGCTTATTGTAAATAAATGTGGAATTAATAGATTCATGGAAAACTGAGCTAGAGAATGTTATGTAAGTCATGCAATTCATGGGCTATAAATTTTGGAGGTATTCCAAGACAAAATTTCTCTGTATGTGTTGCTCAAAATTTATACACATTGAATCTGAAATAGACTCCATCCTAACTTGGGAGAGAAGGGAATTTCGAAAGTCGTGTTGGCAATCTTGGACTGCTCCAAGGGAAAAGTGCTTGGTCTATGTTTGCTAACACCTGTGTCCTTTCAAGCACTAGTAAATTTGGTACTGGGTACAATCTATAATTTACATAAATAGAATTTGACAATTTGATCTTTTGACAATCTTAGATTGGCAATGTAACCAAGATG
The DNA here is from genome assembly GCF_008728515.1 of Papio anubis. Taxonomy (NCBI): domain Eukaryota; kingdom Metazoa; phylum Chordata; class Mammalia; order Primates; family Cercopithecidae; genus Papio; species Papio anubis. The sequence goes on along the minus strand of NC_044984.1, from coordinate 19,670,690 downwards.
TGCCTGGTCTGTCTGGGTGGCTTATCGTAAAACACCTAAAATCCATAGAATTGTGGGCTCACGGATGCATGGAGATTGCCATATAAGTTTATAATTAATACGGTAGAATTTGGAGAGGTTCCAGAGCTGAAATGGTTCCCTCTGTGCAAGTAATATTATGCATGCATTGCTTAGAACCCTGACTGCTAAATCCAAACCAGAACATGTGCTAATGTGGAATAAAGGGACTTTCAGAAAATTGCACTAATAGACCTCTCAAAGGAAAGCATGCTAAGCATGAGTCTTACTATTGTCTGTATCCTTTGATTACTAGTAAATTCAGCAATGGGTAAGATCTGTAATTTATGTTGAGGTCAGTTTGACACTCTGACACTTCTTATCTCAATTTTTTTTTTTTCCATTTCAGAGAGATTTTTTCTTCAACTATTGACCCAGGTATTTTAAAACTTCATCTTTTCTCCCCACTTCTAATAGCAGTTTTCCATATATGAGGACATTTGAAATGTGGTATGACCTTCAGCAATTATAAAATGCAATTGAGTAAGGCATAAAAATATTTGTTTGACATCCTTCTCAGAAAGCACATCCTACGTATTTCACAAGTTCTTGGTAGTTAGGAAATAATGAGATGAAAGAAACTTTGGATCTGAAACAGATTACAACACTGACTATTTTCTGGTGGTGCTGGTCCCTTTTAATTTATTTTGCTGGATTGACTGACTGATTACTGTGAACAACTATTATATAATGTATATGTGGCCTAAATGTTTGCAGTTCTCATTACATAATACAGTGAATAGGTTATTACTTTTACTTTTCTAAGTAGACTTTTTAAAGACAATGCCTTACAGTAACTGAATGTTTTAATATATCAGAAAGATATATTATGAAGGCTATCTCAACAATTTACTATTTTTTCAAATAAAAATATTTAAAATGTGTTCATTTTAAAGTTTGCAAAATACATTAGAGTATCCTTAATAAATGCAGATTTAATGAACTCAAGATAAATAACATCCTAGTCATATCATATTCTTAATACAATAATTGTATTTTACTATTAATACAATAAATCAATGTATTATATTATACATAAATGCATTATAGTTTACAGGTGCTTTCATATATTGCTTTGTGAGACCCTTACAGTTTTCAGCTTTTCATCGTTGTTCTTTATTTCCGGATTCCTGTTTAAATTTCATGAATATGAAATATTTGGATTCTGTAAAGGAGAACAGCTTAGGAAAGGCTTTACATGGTTTCCTCATGCTGGCACAGCAGAGGAAAATTATCTATGTGCCTGTGATGGAAGATCTCAATCTTCTTCCCAAAGGTGGTCTTATGCTCTTATTATCCCCACAATGACTCCATTCTAAGTCCTTAAAGTCTGATCAGGTAACTGTCTCTTTTGCCAAGTTTACTGCTTTCTTTTTGCCTGAATATACAGGCAAGGGTCAATTCCAAGGTCAACTTGGAATGATTTAGGCTCTGATGTATTTCAGCTTTTTCTATTTCTCTAAAGCCTATTTTTTAAAGCACCTACTTGTATTCTTCCATCTAATTTACTCCTCCAATTATGTCCAAGCTCCCCTTTTTCCTAATGACTCCTTGTAATTGGGTACAGAGACTCTGGCAGGCTAATGACTTGCCTCTAAGAACACAGTACATTTCTAAGTAGTAGGGCCCAGACCCTTCAGATTCTCAGTCCAGTGTGCCTTCTACAAGACTGTATTTAAAATTACCCAGAGTAAATTATCCAGCTGTATATATAAAGGAATATAAGTTGTGTTCCTAATTTTTATTTCTCACTCTTATTCTTCTTTTGATCAATGTAGTCCTCAAAGAGACCCAATAAATGAACAGATATGGGAAGGAATAAATAAAAGGGCTAAAAGGGAAGAAATTTCAGGGCTAAAACTCAAAAGAAGGTTTTAACTTTGATTTATGATCAAGCCAAAACTAGCTGTATTTAGTGGTGGTACTACTGCCACTTACTTATAAATGGTTTTTCCTTAAAGGGATCAAATTCTATTCAGAATGAATTTCCTTTCTTCACAATGATGAAGAAATTATATTGCTTTCAGATTTTACATCAGTACTTTTCACAGGACAGTGAGATTATGAGATAGTATATCAGGCAGTGAGGAAAACGTATACCCAGGCAAGACATCTATGAGTATTTTTAGGAATGAGAGAATGAGAATGAATGGAATCATATGCTACTCCTTATCTCTATTGTAAATATTTGGATGTATCCATTTTACAAAGAAGAATGACAAGATCCTCGGGCGTTAAGTTCTTAAAAGTTCTTGGAACTTTTTTCCTTGTCATGATTTCAATTTAAACCCTCAAGTTCATCTAATTGACTAAGAGAAGAGAAAAGCAGGGGAAATAGGATTTGACTAGAAGTAACAAAGAATAACAGAAAGAAAGACATTTGACAAGGCATGAGTGGATTTTTGATAGTCATTCTATGGGAAGGAAATCATGAAGCACTACCTATGCTATGACAGGAAACAGCAAGGTGCATTGGCAGAATAGGCAGACTCTAATGATACACACTGAAAATGTAATTCACTTTATTAAGCAATAGTTAACAGTAATACTATTAACATTTATCAGTATTTGCTGCTGTAGCAATTGTCAATGATCAATATTTTTAGAGAAAAATATTACCATTGACTTCTAATTTCAAATTTCAAGAAATTTTCATGAAACACTGCATAATCTCTTCTTGTGTTTACAAGTTTTACAAAAGTCCAGGTAATAGGATGGAGTGGAATTTTACTGACATATAAAATATATAATGACATTTGAGTTTGCTTCCAATTCTTTTTTTTTTTTTTGAGATGGAGTCTTGCTGTGTTGCCCAGGCTGGAGTGCAGTGGTGCGATCTGGGCTCACTGCAAGCTCCACCTCCCGGGTTTGTGCCATTCTCCTGCCTCAGTCTCCCAAGTAGCTGGGACTACAGATGCCCGCCACCACGCCTGGCTAATTTTTGTATTTTTAGTAGAGACGGAGTTTCACCGTGTTGGCCAGGATGGTCTCGATCTCCTGACCCCGTGATCCGCCCACCTCGGCCTCCCAAAGGGCTAGGATTACAGGTGTGAACCACCAAGCCCGGCCGAGTTTGCTTCCAATTCTACAGATTTTTTAGAATACAAATAATATGGAAGAAACCAATTAAAAAATTTTAATCAAAAAAGAGAAGTCAGCAGTCATTAAATTCTTATAATCTGAAATATTTCTATTAGTTTCAGTATGGTGGTTTATTTATATCCCAGACTAAGGATCAGGAGAAAATTACTTCTGATATTGCTATCATGTAATACGACATAAATGTGGATATTTTTCATTCATTAGGTTATTGATAAAACTGATATATGTGCTTTAAAAACCTGAAATCATATGGTAAATGGTCTCACAATTAATGGATTTGAATAAAGTATGATAAGTACAATATTTTTATTCTAAATAGAAAAGGACACAGTATCTCCTTCTAAATGCACTTTCCTTAGCTATTTTCTTCAAAATTCTTTTTACATGTTAATATAACCTTTTCTTTAGTTTTGGTAATTCTGTCTTTTAAGTTGCTTTGAAAAATTAGAATTAATATCCTCAGAAAAGTTTAAATTACCAAATGTTTGCACTTATCTAGGTGTTCTTAGGATGATCTGCTTTTGATTTGCTCTTTTGTCTTTTGTACAAAGCTAAGACAGCTGGTCTTGGGGGAGGCTAGTGACTGGGCTAGGGGCATGTCATATCAATTGCAAATGTCAAGTTAGACACTTTTGATTTAAGGATCCCAGTATGAATCTCAATGTAGATAAAATTACCTACCTTTGCCCTGGAGCTTAACCCTTCCCCTCTAAGGTCACAATGGCAGAGATCACATCAGGTCATGCTTTCCACTTATATTTAGGGTCACACAACAGATGTTAAACCTAATTATCTGATGTTAACCCCTATACTGCTCTGCATTTAAACCATGTACCCTTTCCATGTTCAAAGCTGACCTCCAACCAAATGTAATGGGTTAGCCTTCCTTCTCTTGTAATTTACAACTCATTTTTGGTAAGTAACTTCTCTAAGAGACATTAAACCAGCAGGAGCCGTATGCCACCTGGATGAAGGTGCTTCCTGCAGTTTGATGCTGGTGCTGCGGTCTCTCCGTACTGGTGCAGGCTCCAAGGTAGGTAGACCTGTGGCCGAGGTGGTGGTGGTCCAAGTGGAAGAAACTCGTCTCAACAAGCCAGGGGGCAAACTCCTTCTCAGGCGCTAGGAAAGAGACTTGACTTCATTACCAAGCATATTTTATATCTCTTAAATTTTATGTAATATAATAGAAGAAAATGAGCTTTTCATTAGAAGTGAATTGACTAAATTATATTGGTTGAATATCACCTATCTAAAATTTGAGTGCTCAGCAACTTAATAAAAGATTATCTGGCCAAAATGAACGCATATTATAAAAATCAGCAGCCAGGCGCAGTGGCTCACGCCTGTAATCCCAACTCTTGGGGAGGCCAAGGTGGGTGGATCATCTGAGGTCAGGAGTTTGAGACCAGCTTGAACAACATGGCGAAACACCATCTACCAAAAATACAAAAATTAGCTTGGTGTGGTAGTGGGTGCCTGTAATCTTAGTTGCTCAGGAGGCTGAGGCAGGAGAATTGCTTGAGCCTGGGAGGCGGAGGTTGCAGTGAGTCGAGATCATACCACTGCACTCCAGCCTGGGTGACAAGAGCAAAACTCTGTCTAAAACAAAAATAATAAATAAATAAATAAATAAATAACCTTTTAGGGTCTTTATTTCAATGCTTATACAAATATGTGATTATAGGAGTGAGTCAATTACCTCTGGGATAATTTTATAGTTATATTTATTCAACAGGATTTACAAACCTATACACACATATTAGTTATTATGAGAAGTTTTTCCTCAAAGGTCACTTGCTTGGGAGCATGAATTAATTTATATCACCTTGCACCACAGTCTATACCCCCAAGTATTATTGACTTTATTACCTTCATTTACAAACGAAAGGAGCTCAGTGTAAGAACGTAAGTCTTTCACAAAATGCACCACTTCTCTTATGATTAATGTAACTTAGACATCAGAGATATGAGTAATGTCATCAGTGTTAACTCCTCTTAATAGGAGACCCTGCTGGCCAACCTGCTGTTCCCCTTCTTATTTCTTCTCCCACCATATCCTAAACAGGACATGTAGCGTCATCTGCACTGAGACAAGAGTCTGGGATCACTAGGATGAGCACCAACCCTCTAAAGTGAGTCTTGACCTTAAAAGTTAAACTAGGGGGTGCGGTGGTTCATGCCTGTAATCCCATGTAAACCTCAGCTACTTTGGGAGGCCGAGGCGGGTGGATCACTTGAGGTCAGGAGTTTGAGACCAGCCTGGCCAACTTGCAGTGAGCCAAAATCGTGCCACTGCACTCTAGTCTGAGCAACAGAGTGAGACTCCATCTAAAAATTTAAAAAAAAAAAAAAAGTTAAACTGAAGGTCTTTTTTCTATAACTTCAGCAACAGTCATAATAGACAGAACCACAACCCACTTTTGTTTATGGCTAATCACTCCTAATAAACCTACCACACAGGCATAGTTCACAAAAACATTCTGCTCTTCCGAAGAAGGTAAAAAATTTTGAGAAATGAATTATATGTCCACTTGGGATTTAAGAATAGCTCTGACATTAAATAGTTTCCAGTGTCTCTTAAACATCTGAATGTGCATCTTAGAAGGTAATTCAGTTGGAAGAGAAAAAGTCAAACACTCTTAAATACCAGGTTTCTTGCCTTAAATCTGTCTTTGACCTCAGGTCTATTTTGAGACCTGAAGGAACCAGTTAATCTCTCTCTCCATTTCCTTACTGTCATATTATACTTAGGTATATCTTTATTAGGGAATTGCATATTGGAAGGAAACTATGTAAATATGTTATTGACAAAGTTATGAAGATCACATTCCTGAGAGAAGAGACGCACAACAGCAGAAGCACAGGTGTTACTGACTGACCACCAGCTCCAAGGGATAGCTGACTGTCTACTAAACAAGTAACTGTGCTGAATATACCAGAGACCACTGACACTCTGATTTTCTTGTCTTTAATATGCCTTATTTTTAATTAATATTGAGATCTAAACTGAGTGAGCATCCTCTTATAATTGACTTTCGTAAAACTCATACCATATATGTAAAAAGAATAAATTTGTGTAATTTCTTCTTTTTACATATAAAATATATGTGTATAGAAATCACTAAGGACATATTTCACTTTAAGTAATCTATAATTGACTAAAACTGTTCTGGGTTCAAAACTGATTGTGTATTGGAAAGTCATGAGGGCATTTTGAAGTATATCATTCAAGAAAATCGAAGAGTAAAGAACCTTCAGTTTTAGGAGTCAACGAATTTTAAACAGAATCTGCACTAGAAAGGAGCAAGGATTTATGTCTTTTTTTGTTTTGTTGTTGTTGTTGCAATATCCTTATCACCTTAGAAAAGCATCTGGCATATAGAAGAAAAAACTTCTTGCATGTAACATGAAAGATTAAATAAAAGAGGTAACATAAAAAGATACATTTTCTATGTATAGAAAACTATCAAGTATAAGGACAGAAGTCTTTATGTTTAAATATTTATTACTTTTGTCACCATGATCAACACATTTTGCCTGAGTCATTGATATTAATCTGCAGATGGAGTTGAGGTGACAGGAAGGAGGCCTAGAAGACAATTAAAAAAAAAATAGTTTAACCCTTTAAGGAGTAGGTCATTACTACCTACCTTTGGAATAGCAAGCTTGTCTTTTTCAGAGCTCTCTTCAGAGTCCGAACAGGTATAGTTTTCACTGAGCGAAGTGACGGGATTCACTCTGGGCTTGTGAATGGCCTGGAAGGTGAGCTGTGTGCTGAGCAAGTTGCTCACGGCTCTCAAGGATGTGCACACGTTTGGTGGAAGAGAAGGGTCTGCCAGGAGGTCGGTAATGAGGCCGTGGGCCTCGCCCATGACGGCGATGTCCACAGTAATACTGGTTCCTGAAGACTGGAACACAAACCAAGACAAGATCAGGTAGGAAAAGGTCTGAATCGGAAGGCACAAAGCATTAATTTGAACTTTTTCACTAAGAAATGAATGGGATGAATCTTTAGGATTTTAGTACAGTAAAATTCACATCACCTATTTCAAATTCTACTAAAATATGCCCTAGCAGTCATCCTTTTTTGCATTTGCGGCACATTTTTTAATGCTAGAACTCGGGGAGGGGTCAAGCATATTTGAAGAAATTAAAAAGATGAACACTACTTTTAAAAGGCAAAAAGTTTCAGAGATCTGGGGGGAAAAAACTTCATATCACTCCTTATGAAGAGCTCAACATTTTACATGTATGTTCTTTAGGAATTTCACTCCAAAAGCAACATTAATATACCATAAAATGTTATTTTTTATAATATTTTAATGTGACACTTGAACCTGATGTTTATTCAATGAATATTTTTGCTAATGGTAGTTATTCAACGAATGTTGTTAGAGATAGACACACAAAAAACTCCATTTGTGTGCTAGTTCACAATCTGTCTCTCTTCTTGTTGTTGGTAAGAACAGACATTTCAGTTCTGGGATTCTGTGGCACATCTGTCACATTCTGCCAAACTGCCTATCAGAGCAGAGTCATTACTCTGTCCTCACAGCAGAAACGAAGAGCACAAAACACAGAGGCCAGGAAAATACATATAAATACATAAAATAAACTCCAAAGAGAGAAAAAACAGAAGTATAAAGTTGTACGATTAAAAGAAAATATGAGGGACTATTTTATAATCTTGAAATTACAACATTTAAAAATAATATGAATTCATAAACTGCCAAAGATATTCCTAATGTATCTGACTAAATGAAGATATAAAGTTCTACATAAGAAAATATACCATAAGCAAAGGAAGAAATGGTCTGTGAGAAAATGTTTGCCACACAGAGAAGATAAAACATATCCAAATATAGAGCTTCTAAAATCAATAAAGGGTAAAATTGAAAAAGGAAGTGAATAGACAATTCAAACGAAATGTAAATAACCAATACATATAAAAAGCCTCTTATGTCCCCTATAATTAAACGCAAATCAACATAATAAAAACAAATTTCACTTACAAAATTGGCAAAACAGTAAAAGATTTATAACACCAAGCATTAGTAACGGTTTGCATAAATGAGTAGTGAGGAAAAACAATCCAAAATGTTTGGCAGGAAACTTTGCTAAGCCTATCAATTTGTAGCTTAAATGTGTGTATCCTATGATCCAGCAAAACAACATACACATCTGGTCAAAAGAAATACTTCTACAAATATCTAAACATATAAAAACAATAACACAACGGGTATAGCAGTGCTCTGGCAACGACAACCAAAGAATGTAACCCCAAGATGCATATAAGTAGATAAACTGATCTTTTAAAATTGTCATTATATCTGTATTATAAAGTTGTATATCTTTGTTTAAAAGATGTGGGTAGATTCATAAATTATTGTCTAGAAAATATTGTTCAGTGGGTGGAAAAGTATGTTGTAGAAAAAGTGAATATATATTATTCTTGTAATTAGAAAAGTATCATAATTATAACACCTAACATCCATAAAGACATCTAGTCTTGCAATACCTATAAGTAATGAATAAATGACTCTGTAAAATTCTCATACAGAAAAGTTATGTCTTTTACTGCTAAAATTACAATAACTATAATAATAATGGTAAAGTTGATATTTATTACCCACAAGTCTACAAAGTATTAATAGGTACTATAATTACTTTCACTTTTATTAGACACAAATAATTTGCCAAAATCAGACAGGTTGAAAGTGGAAATATCAGGCTGCAATCAAAGATAGCTTGATTCCACAGCTCAAGAGTTGAACCAGCATGGTGGGAAAAAAAAACAAAAAAACAAACAAAACAACAACAACAAAAAAAACCCAGAAAATCTTAATTTTATGTGCTTAAATATGTCTGTAATTACTTAATGCATAATTTAATAATAGTGCCCATGTTCTCTGATCACAGGCATAAAAATCTCTTATGAACCATTATGAAAATTTAAGTGAAATATTAATAATTTTAGGATATATAGTCATGCATATGTCATATTTGTGCCTGCAGGGTTAATTTTATTTTTCTGAGCTAAAAGGAGAATTTTACTTTCCTTATCTTAAAAATAACTTGTATTGTGTATCCTTGAAGCTTACAACATGATGGTATGTGATGTGTACAGATAGTCCAATGGTTACTATAGCGAGACCGATTAACATACCCAGCATCTCAAATAGTATTTTTGTGACAAGAGCAGCTGAAATCTCCTTATTAAAAAGAATCTGTAATACAATACAATTTTGTTAACTGTAGTCCTCGTGTACATTAGATTCCCTAGACTTACTCATCCTATACATCTGCTACTTCGTATCCTTTGTCCTACATCTCCCCATTTCCTGCCCCTTCCCCTGACTCTGCCCACGGTAACCACTGTTTTATTCTCTCTCTCTGAATATTTGACCTTTTTTTTTAAAAATTAAGATTCTACATGTAGGTGAGATCATGTAATATTTTTCTGTGTCTGGTTCATCTTACTTAGCATAATGTCCTTTAGGTCCATCTATGTTATGGCAAATGGCAGGATCTCCTTCCTTTTTAAAGGGTGAATGATATCCCATTGTATGTATATACATGTGTGTGCCTATAGACATACCACGTTTTCTTCATCCATTCATTCATGGACAGATGCTTATGGTATTTCCATATCTTGGCTATTGTGAATAATGCAATGGACACGAGGGTGCAGATATCTTTATGAGGTGGTGATTTTATCTTATTTGGATCATATAGTTCTATTTTCAATTTTCTTAAGAACCGTTATACTATTTTCCAGAATGGCTATACCCATCTACATTTCTAACAGCAATGTTCTAGGGTTCCCTTTTCTCCACACTCTTGCCAACATTTGTTATATCTTGTCTTTTTGATAAGAGGAGTGAAGTGATATCTTACAGTGGTTTTAATTTCCATTTCCTGATGCTTAGTGATGTTAAACACTTTTCCATACATATATGTCGGCCACTTTCATGTCTTCTTTGGAGAAATGTCTGTTCATGTCCTTTGCCCACTTTTTAATCAGGTTGTTTTCTCCCTATTGTGTTATAAGAGTTATTTATAAAGTTTGGATATTAATTCCTTATCAGATATATGCTTTGCACATATTTTTTCCCAGTCTATCAGTTGCCTTTTCATTTTGTTGATTGTTTCCGTTCCTGTGCAGAAGCTTTTTAGTTTGATGTGGTCCCATGTACTTATTTTATCTCTTTTGGCCTGGGATTTTGGTGTGTTATCCAAAAAATCATTGCCAAGGTCAAAGTCCAAGAGCTTTCCCCCTATGTTCTCTTCTAGAAGTTTCATGGTTTCAGGTGTTACATTTTGGTCTTTACCTATTTTGAGTTGATTTTTGTGTGCGGTGTAAGATAAACATACGATTTCATTCTTTTGCATGTAGAAATCCAACTGTCTCAGCACTTTTTTCGAAGAGATTACTCTTTCCACCTGTCTCCTCCTAGCACTCCTGTGTAAAATTACTTGAGCATGTATGTTTGAATTTACTTCTGGGCTCTCTATTCTGCTCTATTGGTGTAGGTTTCTGTTGTTAGGCCAGTAGCATACTATTTTGATTACTATAGATTTGTAATATAGTTTTAAATCAGAAAGTGTAATGCCTTCTACCATTTTCCCCTCAGTACTGCTTTGGCTATTTGGGGTTTTTTTTGTGGTTTCATACAAATTTTACGATTATATTTTTCTATTTCGTGAAGATGCCACTGGGATGTTGATAGTTATTGCATTAAATTTCTGTATTTCTTTGGGTAGTATAAATATTTTAACAATACTTCTGATCGAGTAATGGAATATTTTTCTATATATTTGTGTCTTCAATTTTTTTCACCAATGTTTTACAATTTTCAGTGTACAAATCTTTCACCTCCGTGGTTAAATTTATCCCTAAGTATTTTTTATGCTATTGTAAATGGGAGTGGTTTTTAAATTCTTTTTCAGCTAGGTACTTATTTGTATATAAAAAATGTTATTGATTTTTATCTGTTGATTTTTAATCCTGTAACTTTGCTGAATTCATTTGTTAGCTCTAACAAATTTTTTTTGTGTGTGGAATTGTTGTGGTTTTCTACATATAAAGATCATGTCATCTGCAAATAGAACTAATATCATTATTCAATTTTTTAATGTTTGTAAAAATGCTACTGACCTAACATCCCTTTTAAAAATAAGTATTTTAAAGTGCATCTCTAATCATTATGCTTCTGAAAATCTCATCCAGTGTGGTCCTCTGAAATAGTAATGTTTATTTTTGGCCATGTTGTTCTAATAAATAATTCACTGCACTGTTTCCATACAAATTTGAAATTTTAAGTCAAACTTTGTTTTCAAGACATAAATGTTTTTGACAATGAAATTAAGTTCATTCCCTAGTAATAACTAAAAAGTTCTCTTAAAATGTTCTCAGTACATAAAATCTGTAGGTCTGAAGAAAAAGTAGAACATGTTCATGAGAATTACATGTTTTAAATAAAATATTGGGAAGAACACAAGTCTTTTTATAACTATCAAATTGTGTGTCTTTTATAATACATTTTATTTTTTCTTTAAAGTAATAGATGTATGTCTTGTATATACAGAAAAAAATAGTAAAAATTTAAAAAGTAACTTTAAAATAGAAACAGAAAACTCATCTTTATAAGTCAATGTCACAGTTATATAAGAATTTAGAAAATAAGCACATTATGTATTTTGATGCTACTATGCTACAGCTTTTGCAAAAGCAAAGGTCTTTAATTAAGGGAAAACAAAAGCAACATTCAAGCCAAGAGACAAATTATCCGTATTGAAATTGGCTAAGAAACTGAAGTGAACACTTCTACTATTGGAAAAAAAAAAAAAATCTCCTCAGTATCATTAAGTCAGGTCCTCGCTTTACTGTCTTCATGATTCTAGAATAAAATTATGTTACAGTCAAAAGATACATCACACATAAGAAGTTATTACCACTTTTTTGCTCAAATAACTAAAGGCTTCAGTGAGGCATGCAATTTAAAACCAACAATCAGATTTATTTGCAGCAAACCTGCCAAGGCTAACCACATATGAAATGGTGAAAGATAGAAAGATGGACTGGCTGCTGTTTCAATAAATAGCAGGTAAGCTATAAAGGATGGGTATGTCTAAGATGTCCCTATTAAGGAATTTTAAGGGAGAGGGGTTTTGGGTTTTGGTAGTGTTTTTTAAATCACGTACAAAGTAAGAAAAAATTGCATGATTCACACAGAGGGTATTTCCGTGCCTATTAACTTTGAAAAAATAATATAATTAAATATTGAGGTATACCAATGGTACTCAGAAATATTTTATTTAACTGGTGAAATTTTAGATACCGATAATAAATACTAAATGTTACGTTTATATAAAAGTCAGTTTAAAGAAAAGTCTTAAAACTAACAATCTGAAACCATCTTTCAGTGCAGTACGAGCCACACTAAGCACAAAACCGCAGTTGAATCTTGTTATGGTGCAGATGATCAAACAAATCTTTTCCTTTTAAAAAAAAAGTTACCAAGCAATATAAAACATTCTACTTCACAGACTCTCCTTGTAATAGAAATATCTATATTTAACATTTAAGAAAATGCAAGTGTATTTCCCTAGACAGTATTCAAATGGCAACCAAATTTGGATTGCCACCTTTAAATAGAAAATGTGGAATTTCAGTGTCATAAACAGTGGAGGAAAGTGCGGTTTTACATATTAAGCCAAAAATAACTGATACTTTTGGTAAATTCACCATTTTTCAAGGTTTTTTTTTTATACTCTGTCACCTAGTTTGAAGTACACTGGCACGATCTCGGCTCACTGCAACCTCAGCCTCCTGGGCTCAAGTAATCCTCCCACCTCAGCCTTCCTAGCAGCTACAACTAGAGGCTCAAACCACCATGCCTAATTTTTTGTGTTTTTGGTACAGATGGAGTTTCGCTATTTTGTCTAGGCTGGTCTTGAACTCCTGGGTTCAAGCAATCCTCCCACCTTGGCCTCCCAAAGTGCTGAAATTAAAGGTGTTAGCCACTGTGCCTGGCTGACTACTCAGTTTTTAAACAACTTCCTTTTCCTCTTTTATCTTCATCCAGTCTACCTTCCCATTTCCAGGATGTCCTACCTCATCCTGGCTTTAGACTATCACAGTTGTTAATGGTCTTGGTATATCATAATCTAGAGGGGTTCCAAGTTATTTCACTCATCATTAACCAAAGTCCCAGAAAGTTTGATGCTATAGATAAGAAGTTTAAAATACAACAAGTGTAATCAATATTTTACATACTTTTAGACATGTGCCTATCAATTACAGAAAATTTGTTTTAATTTTTTTTTTTTTTTCAGATGGAGTTTCGCTCATCTCCCAGGCTGGAGTGCAATGACATGATCTCAGCTCACTGCAACCTCCACCTCCTGGGTTCAAGCGATTCTCTTGTCTCAGCCTCCCAAGTAGCTAGGATTACAGGCATATGCCACCATGCCCGGCTAATTTTATATTTTTAGTAGAGACAGGGCTTCTCCATGTTGGTCAGGCTGGTCTTGAACTCCCAACCTCAAGTGATCCGCCCACCTGGGCCTCCCAAAGTCCTGGGATTACAGGTGTGAGACACCGCGCCAATTTGTTTTAATTTTTATTACTAGTGGGTAAAACCTTTGACATTGCAGTTCTGATATTATAAAAGGAAAATCTTCAAGTATGCGTGGAGGTCAAAAGGCATCTTTTTTTGCATGCTATAAAAGGCATCTAAGTTTCTAAAATGTTGTAAATTGCAAACTATAAAAAATTCTAACAAGTCTATGTAACCAAGTTACTAACAGAATGTAAAATAAAATTATATATCATTAAGTAAGATATCAGATTATTTGCTGTGGTGCTGTGTTTGAGTTCATGTCAAAATATTGAGAACTGGAAAATTTCTAAAAGAAAAAATCTAAGAATGCTTAGGAAACAATTGTGTGAAAAGGGTAAATGAAAACAAACCAAAAAAAAGCAGAAACACATCATTTTATTTAAAGAAAGTAAAGGTGCCCAAGGGAAAAATCAGAAAAAGACTGGAGAAATGGTAGGGTAAACAGAAATTAATTCTTTAAAATGATTAGGGAGATGATCTAGCTTGGGGTGTAGATGAAGATAATGCATCCAATTCTTGATAAATTTGCTCTGAGGTAGCACCAATATAGTCAAATTATGGCTCTGCTTCCTATATATTTTAAATCACAGATTAAATTGATAACTTAATTAAATAGGCTGAATATGTCCCTGCCCACAGGCAAAAAATGCAATAATTCTCCAGTCTTCTGATTCAGTGAACAATTTGGCGTGTCACTTGCTTTGGAAATTAATTTATTGTAACTGGAGGAAAAGAATTAGAAGCAGCACCAAAAGCCTCTCTCCATAAGTCTACATGAAACTTAAAGATAGGTTACAAATGCTGAAACATTAGAATTGAGAAATTATCTAGATAACCTAGTAGAAATGCTATATACTTCAAATTAGGCCACTTAAAACTATTTTAAGTTTTACGATGATTTCTAAAACCAAACCCACAGGTTTCCTAGAGGCAATACTGTATCCAATAGAGCACTCAGGCTCTTTTCCTCTGAAATCAGAGAACTGGGCTGGATCTCTTGAAGGTCCCTCCCAGTTGTGCAAGTAATTCATTTCTCTACATAGTGTATATACATACACACATACACACACACACCCATCAAATAAGAAAAAAGAAAAAGATTTTAAAATTACATCTTGGCATCCTAAAGCATTTTACATTTTTAAAAAAGATTTTAAATTATTATGTAGCCTTAGAAAAGTCCTTATTGTATTAATTGCTAATATTTCACAAGCTCTATCTTATAAATTGTTATCAAGTCACTGATGCTATTTCCTTCTTATGGTAAATTGCTTAGCGTACACTGAGTGCTCACAAGGAATAGGCTATTTGGTGGAATTTCCATATGCTTCTCCCAACAGGTAAGTTACGCATTTGCCTAGTGTCAGTTTCCTTTCTTCCCAAATCTCTTTAGGCCTGTTGTATTTGTCACTGTAAATTACATAGGCTAACAAAATATCTACAAAGAAATGACACCTGCCTAAAAATGGAGTTGTTTCCTTGAAAATGAAGTTAGGTAGCTTTACACAGACTTCATAAATAGACTTCATAAGGATGAGAGCCTAAGAATGGATTTCCCTTGATTTAGGTAGGGGAGATACAACTATAAAGATTCAAAAAGAAAATCATGACACACCTAAAGGCTTTTCAACTCAGAATGCTTCCAGGTTCCTAAATTGTTTCCACTATAAAGAAACTGAAACTGGCAAGCAAGTACAAGGAAATATGGGTATGGTGTAAGTAAGAACGGCAACCTGAAACTCCAGTCACTTCAGTGAACACATACTTGAGAGAAACATTCTTGGCTCTTCATCAAAGATGTGCAAAAACCTGCATACTCTATGTATTAAGTTAAAATATATTACTAGAATTATGAAAATTTATGTCATAGTTTTATGATTCTCTGCTTTAAAAACTTTTTAAAATTCCCAGACCAGCTATTGATCCTAATTATGTCTGTTAAGAGAGCTCCACAGTATTTTAAACTCAATATTTTCTTTCACTTAAAATGAGACATAATGTAATTGCTATGTTAAAGTTATTCAATAACATTCCTGGAACAAGAGATAGAAAGCTAAGCTTGGTTTACGAATTGGCATTTGGGAAGCTACATACATATGTAGAAGTACATATTTTCATCATATATATAATTTGTAAGGTTGTGTATGTGGGAAGTTGGAAAACAGAGTTTTAAAACATTGGGAAATAAGAGGAAGATTTTTTCATTCATCAATATCAAATATTTATTATATGAGGTAATACACTGGGTCTTTAAAGATGTAAGACCTTGTGTTTAAAGACGTAAGATGGTAGACTGCTTGTGTTCAAATTTCAGATCGGCATAGATTCTTTTTATTTAAAAAATAAATTCATTCTTTCTCCTTTCCTTTCCTCTCCTCTCCTCTCCTTTTCTTTTCGCTTTTCTTTTATTTTTTCTTCTTTCTTGACATGGAGTCTTGCTCTGTGGCCCAGGCTGGAGTGCAGTGGTGCGATCTTGGCTCACAGCAACCTCTGCCTCCTAGGTGAGAGCAATTCTCCTGCCTCAGCCTCCCGAGAAGCTAGGATTACAGCCATGCACCACCATGCCCAGCTAATTTTTGTATTTTTGGTAGAGACAGGGTTTTACCATGTTGGCCTGGCTGGCCTTAAACTCCTGACTTCGTGATCCGCCTGCCTCGGCCTCCCAGAGTGTTGGGATTATAGGCGTGAGCCACCATGCCTGGCCCATTTTATTTTAGCTCTTGTTGTCTCATCTCTAAAAAGGGATTAATAGTAATATCAACTGGATAGTATAATTGATGATTAAATAAGATCATAACCATAAAAAGCCTTGGTAGAGTGCTTGGCCCAAAATATATGTTTCATGAGTATTATATATCACCAACATTATCATTATTGTTGGTGTAACATTGTTATTGAGAAAGATTGTGTGTGCAAAGGAATGTATGTTGTGCACGTGGGTGTTTGTCCCCTACATGAACCGGGCTAGTAGTTCCTTTATAAATGAAGATAGCCCAGAGATATGATTTCTCTACCAAAAAAAAAAAAAAAAAAAACAAAACCAAAAATAAAACAATAAAAACAAAAACCTAACTATTTCACTATTTCCACTTCTTATTCTAGGTAAATGCAGTCAGATATATTGTACTCCCTACTCCAAAATACTAATAGTCCTGATATGAATTTTAAGTTCTTAGAAAGTTGATTGTACAAAAGTCCTGGTTTCAGTTAATATGGTTGATTGCATTGGAATGATTTATAACACAGGATGTGAAAAGAATTCTAAAAGCAGGCATCATAGCTCCATTGTTGGAAGTATTTTTTTCTTTCTATTTAGTCATCCTGGGAGGCACCCTGGGAGGCAAACCCAGCATGAGAGGAATATTCTCAGGGTGGAAAGGGAGTTGGGATAAGAGATGAATAAACAGTATAAGAGATGACACATAAAAAGGAAATAGTCACTGGGGCTTTTCTCATCCAACTTTGGTCCTCAATGCTGGGAAAAGATGTGTGATGAGTTTTTGGAAGCTGTCTCCTCCTACATCTCTGTAGCACAATGTGCCACTCCATCCCTCCAACTCTTTCTCTGGGAGGCTGTCTGTGATACCAGGAAATGGTATCTTGGTCTTTAATGTACTGCATTAATTTAGAAGATGAGCTGGATTTGATACAATGATCTTTAGTGCATTACTGGTTCTGACCTCAGAGACAGCAAAATTGCATATGTGTTTATACTTTCATAGGACCCACTTATAATTTTAGACTTGAAGTTGGTTGGGAAATTTTTAAAAAATGAAATCATGTGAAAATTTTGCAGTAACTCATTGTAGGCTGAACCTTGGCTAAAGGCCATCCTAAGGAAGCAGATGTTTGCGTATTTTAATTTTCTGGCAGGGAATATGAGTTTACATTTGGATTTTTTCCTTAAGATAATATATATGTACAGTAGAAGGAAAACATGTAGGGCATGTTTTCATCAAACTGCTTCCCAACATGTCTGTGGGCAGGTCTCATGTGAGATGTGAAACACAACAAACTTCATTAGTTACCAGAATTCTTAACTTCTTTCTCTTCTGATGTTCAGTGAGCATTGCAAGTCACCAAATGAGATGGAGTACATGGCCTCTGTTCTTATACATGTCCCTACAAGCTATCTGCAAACAAGTCAAAAATTGTTGAAAAATTCTGTCTTGTTTATATTTTTTAACTACTTTCCAGATACGAGTGAATTCACTTAACAACTCAAAGTTAACAATTTTACAATAGTGTTTCATTGTTTAGGAAATAGAACATACTCCCCCGTATCTTTCAGACGATAACCTTAGCTGCCTTTAAATTGCATGCTGGTTTTCTCTCTTTGTCTTAATTAGAAAAGATGATGTAGCTGGCAAAGATATAATAAATTCAGGCAATGAGCTACTCATGTGACTGCTCACACAAATGTGGGAAGGTTTGGTTAAATACAAATTGCGATGTAAATAAAAAGCATTATTATTTCTGTTGTAAGAAACAGGAAGCAAAGAGAACTGGATGTGAGCACTTCTCTGATATGAGCAAGAATTTTTAAATATGATAGGAATAACTAAGAATCTCTGAAATAAGTATGAACTCAGAAAGCTGATAAATGTGGGGTGGTCTTTTGTTAAATAACAAGAATTGCTATTAAACTTGAACTTGAGGTTTCTGTTTGCTTAGGCTAAAAACTTCAGTGAACAACAGATGGCAGTATTCTGCCTTTTTAAAGAATTATCTGACTATCTCTTAAAACAAGTGCTACTGCCTCATTAACAGGCAGAATATAGTTTTAATTATTTTTTTTTCAGAAAACAAAAATAAGCTAAAAAAGAATAACTTATAGAAGTCTATTGGTAGAAAAAAAAATTTAAAATGTGTCTTATCCCTCAGGATCATTGTTAAAGTGAAATTATAATTACATAATTAAAATTCGTCTAAGTTGCAAACATTTTAGTTGTTACTTTTCTCAATTTTTATAAGACATATTAGAAACGGGACTTCTTCCCATACACGATTTGATTAACATTTTTCCCACATGTAATT
Organism: Papio anubis; assembly: GCF_008728515.1. Classification (NCBI taxonomy): domain Eukaryota; kingdom Metazoa; phylum Chordata; class Mammalia; order Primates; family Cercopithecidae; genus Papio; species Papio anubis. Next base: position 19,651,869 of record NC_044984.1, on the reverse strand, counting down.
TTCTACTATAATTAAAATATTAACACAAAAAACATCAAATGCATTTGAACACAATTGTTTTGTGAAACTTTATTGCCATTTGTTTTATCCACATCAACACTATACTTTTTCCTGCCTCATATGCAATGGGTGCTTATCTAGGCTACTGACTTGCCTCTTCTACACTTAATCTAGGACATCTTCCCTGACTGCTTCAGGACCATACAAACATCTCCACGTTAATACCTATTGGGATATTCCTTTCATACACTGAAAACAGCAGAAACAAAAACAAGCCAAAAAAAAAAAAACAAAAAAACAAAAAACTTTGGAGTTATACCTTCTGAGAAACCTGGCATCTCTGACCACATCTTACATATATACATAGACCCTTGTTGCAATAGCACCTGCCACTATTCTCAATTCAACTTTTGGTATGTCTATATGTGATTTTCTATCTTCCTCCTTTAGGCTCAAAGTTGTTCAAGGACAAGGGCAATGCTAGGTTTCATTCACTTAGTGTGGTATCTGGTACTTTGTAGGCACTCAATAATATGAGAAATAATGACTGCATAAGTAACATACTCCACACCTTCAAAGATAAGTAAATGCCCTCTCTCCAATTCTGTACCTTAAAAGACAAGTAAATTAAAGTGTTTGAGACAGTTATTTGAAACAAATCACTGCTTTTCTGGAAGCCATCTTAAAACATTCAACCTCCTAGCACAATTGCATGTTCTAATCTCACACTTAAAGCATATTGAGAATTGTTACACTGAAATACTGGAGTCATGATTAAAAACTACATTTAACAACCTGATTCTGGAATAAGCACTATCCAGAAAACAGTGAAACTGCCAAGAAGTAATAGTACTGACACAAAAAGCAATCCTACAAACTTTTCCTCAATTGGGTACATACATGAAAAGAGTAAGCAAAGGATCAGGGTGTACTTTCTGGAAAAGGAGAAGATCTTAACAGGCCTGGAGGTAAATGAAGAATGGCCTTTTGAAGACAAAGTTCAGGTGAAGTACACAGTGCTTCAGGTTGAAAGGATGATGCTGGAGAGGTTTGAGGAAGCAGATCATGGCAGGAATATGAACTATATTCAAGAGCTTTGATTAACTAGTAAGTGCAATAAGAAAGTCCTGTAGAGTACTGGCATCATCAGTATGTGTGGAGAGAGGAGTCAGGCTAACTTTCATCATGAAGGTTTAGGAAGATGTGTAGCTTAGAGTCTTTCATAGAATGAGGAATCAAAAGAGAAGGAATCAGTTTGGACGAGGATACTGAGGTATTGGATGATTCAAGTGGCATATTACGAGAGACTTTTGATCTGGAAATAAACATTTGGGCGTTGATGACATATATATGGTCATTTCAATAGCATGTTGCCATGAAAGTGTGTGAAGAGAAAGGAGTATACTGAGGGTAGAGCCATAATCAATACCAACTTCTAAAAGCTAGGCAGAAGAGAAATCTACAAAAGGAAATAAGAAGGGACAAGTGAGAACTAAGAATGTAGTGTCCATGGGGCCAAGGAAATGTTAAGAAGCAAGGAGTGGTCAGCAGTGGATAAGTGCTTGAGAGATTAGTAAATCCTGAAAACTGTTTATGAATTTAGTATTCGGAAGGTCACTGGTAACTCCAGAGACAACAGTTTCAGTGAAGCACTGAGGTAGCCAGCCACACTGCAATAAATTGAGCAATGAAAGGAAGATAGAAAAATGAAGATCAAAGAGACAAATCTCATGAAAACCGGCTGTAAAATGGAAGATAGATATATGTCAGTATCCAGAGGGAAAACAGGGTCTACAGTGTTATTGAGCACGTGAACAGCCTAAATGCTGAAGGGTAAAGACAATGGAATGATAAATAGATAAAAATTCAAGAGAAGGAAGTAAGGGGTACAGGAGTAACCTTTCACAATGGGAGATACCCTTTCCATGATAACAGTAAGGAAGAAGAATATAGATTTATAGGTGAGAAGTTAAATGAGTTTTTATACTTTGACTTTTATTTACGCTGTGAATCACACTGTGATTTAGGCACTGAGTCCCTTGCTGAGAATGTGATGTGGGCAATGTTGAGGTTAGAGGTACAAACGAGAATGAAGAAGTTTGGAAAGAGGGATAAAAAAGAGCTGGCTAGATTCTCAAGCAATACAAAGGTCCAGTTGAGTACTTTCCAGCATTACTCAGCATAAAATTTGATTTGAAAAGGCAACAAAGAGAAAACAGGAGAAGTATGACAGACAGGAACGAAAGATTGGCCGACTGGACTAGAGATCCTGGTGAGGTGAAAGAACAGATCTAGAGAGAGTAAGTGAGGGGCAGGACAGAAAAGCTGGAAAAAGCATGAAGGCAGCACATCAGGACTGCATAAGGATGAATGGGTAAAGGAGTCCATTAGCAGATTAGATTCTCAGGCAGGAGAAGTTACTGCTTTTTATTAGCAGAAATGAAGGTTGAAAGGGAAGTATGAAGCTAGATTTCAGATGCCCGAGAATGAAAGACAAAGATTTCTAATTCTATCAGTTGGTAACTGAATGATGAAAGATGGCTGAGAAGGAAAATGATATAATCAAACAGTACGCAGTGCTTGAGGAAGATTAAGGTGTGGCATAGAAGAAGGCTGATCTGACCAAGGCTGCCACAACAATATACATGGAAAACAAGGCCATTCACAGCATGAATGTCCAGGAAGAAAAGAGTGAAAGTTACATTAAGGAGAATCATTTGCACTTGGAAATAGATGAGATATGGGGACATAAGAAATGAAATAGATTTACTCCTGTAATAGTCTTCCTTACACTGTCTACAATATTCTTTCAATTTCTTCTTTCAGAAATCTCTTTAAGTGCCCCTGGCTTCACAAAATAGTATGTGAATAATTCACTTGTGAGTTTATAAAATCTATATTGTGTCTGACCAACTAAGAAAATGTTCCCCTTTGATATCTCTATTGCCTTCCACAGTGTAAACATTTGAGGAGGTGGTTGATTTCAATAGCCCCCAATTTTTTAACACAACATTAAACACCTCATAAATGTATGTTAAAAGTCAGTAGGGCCCGGTGTAGTGGCTCACGCCTGTAATCCCAGCACTTTGGGAGGCTGAGGCAGGCAAATCACTTGAGGTCAGGAGTTCAAGACTAGCCTGGCGAACATGGTGAAACCCTGTCTCTACTAAAAATACAAAAAATTAGCCAGGTGTGGTGGCGGGTGCCTGTAATCCCAGCTACTCAGGAGGCTGAGGCAGGGGAATTGCCTGAACCCGGGAGGTGGAGGTTGCAGTGAGCTGAGATCGTGCCATTGCACTCCAGCCTGGGAGACAGAGGGAGACTCCATCTCAAAAAAAAAAAAAAAAAAGAAAAAAAGATAATAATAATAATCATCATCATCATAAATAAAATAAAAATAAAAAAGTAAATTTCATTTTCTACAACTAATCAAGGATTTCATCAATTGAATAATAAAGTTTCCCAACTTAAAAATAGATCAAATTTCAAAACACTTGTAAAGAAAGTATTTTTGGAAAATAGAGTGCATTTTCTCTAAAGAAACACTGTTAGAAGCGATTTTGAAGTTTATGAACTAGCTCACAAAAAACACATAATAATAAGTATGATAGAATTTTGTTTTCCACTGCAAATTCACCCTATTTCAATAATGTCATAAAGGGAATACAGAGGTACTGAAAAAACATCCATTTTTACTTCATTTGACAAACATTAACTGAAGTCTATTGGGTACCTGGTACTATCTACACCTTAGGGCTACAGAGATGAATGAATCAGGGCTGCTGCCTTTAAGCAGCTTGCAGTTTAGTGGAAGGCATTCAGGAAACTGAAAGGGGTCACAGGATAAAAGAGAAAACTCTGTGGGTATATCCACCACCCCGGTCATAAGAAGAGTGAAAAAAGTTGGTTGAAAGTGAAAACAGTTGTTTCTCAAAGTGCAGATCCCAAAACACCTGAATCTGTCCATGTGGTTCTTTTCCAAACTTTGAAAATGGCCACTCTGAACAGAGTCACCATTATCATTCATACCTCTCTTCAAAGTAGGATCAAAAAAGAACAAAACAAACAAAAAAGCCTATTATCCAGAAAAAAGAATTGTGAGAAGCATGAAGGACAGAGAGCAAACATACTTATCACTATAATATAGCATTTCCCTCAAAATTTTGAGCCCCTATAAGTCTCATAGAACCAACACCTATGTCTTATCTTTGAAACATGGACTTCAAAGCTTTCTAGCTTCTGATCTCCCCAGCAATGAGTTGGGAACTTGAAATTCCTTTCCCTCCCAGAATACCTGAAGGTTCCTTCTTGCTTACCGGTTTTAAAGAATGGAGTAAGCTTATCTGTAAGTCATTTTACATATAGGGCAGGTAGGTGTAATACATCTAAAGTTTGTAATATAATTTCTTGATTTTCCAAGATGCAACTCAGAGATCTAAAAAATGACACTGTAAAGGGAGTGACTTTCAACATTTGAAAGCAGTGCACACAAAAGGTGATGTAATTTGCCCAAAGATCTTAAGCTGCAGAGATGACATTCCAACCCAGGTAGTCTGGATCCAAAGCCCTACGCTACTCACAGTGCTAAATACTGGGTACTCTTCCTATGTACAGTCATTTACCTCCAATGATATGAAAATATCCTTGACAATTTGCTATACAGTATTATTTCTAAATAAACACTTCCTCCAACTAACAGGAGCCTAAGTAGATAAAGATTATTAAGGGGAACTTGTTAACGTCATCAGTAAACTCCAAGATTTCATGGTACACTCCATTCTTTCACATCTTCTTTGAAAATGTCAAATTAGACTCTTCCCAGAACTAAATATTAGGAAAGGTCCTACTATTAATATTTTTCCATCAAGAAAAATGCCACTTATTCTCTCTCTCTATTTCTGATACTTAAGCCAGATCGTTCACATGGTTTGCCCAGGAAGGAAAAACTTGTGGGCCCTTGTGGAGACTTCCATTGCTAATAGGAAGGCATCTGTCTTCATTTTCCTCTTAGGTGGTAATGAAAATAAAATTGTATGATGTATCTGTCTACAAGTCTGGGTTAATTACTTCAGTTTAAGAAACTGGTTTCAGTTGTAATCTTATTATATTCAGAATGTTATGAGACAATTAAAAAATATGATTATCCTAGGATCAGCAGACATGGTGGCTCACCAAGACATTTAACAGGCAGATGTCAGGCAGGATCATCAAGGTTTTGTATGGGAAGTATTTCAAAATGATACCCTACTCCACGTTTAGCAATAATGTGTTGCTGAATAAAGGAGGAAATAAAGTAAGTAAATAAGTCATTTGGTCATAATAGTGAGTCACTCAGGATTTCTGTCATAGATTTGTTTTCTTCTTGTGGACATAATTGCTAGTTCAGTCAATGCTTCCACACACCGTTTGTATGGTAATACCAGCAGATTTATGAAATATGAAGAGCCAATTTCTACAGAAATACAGCACATGTTCAAGACAAAGATCTATGCAAAAAAGGACAAAACAAATTCAAAAATAATCTTTTAAAAATTATAAGACTAATACAGTCACTGATAAAAATATGTTTTTTTCTGAAAATAAGGAGGAGGATGTAGGAAACACATTGATATTAAATTTGTCTTTATCATTTCAGTCAATTTTAATTTTATTTCATCTTAAAATAGGGAGATGAGGACTGAAGTAGGGTGCCAATGCTTTAATTGAAATACGCCATAAAAACAAATAAGCAAAGCTTTATTTTAAAAATGGCCATAGAGCAGATGTAAAGGCCCCTTTCAAGTGCTGGCCCTGATGGCAAATTGAAGAATATAAAATGAAGACAGAATAAGGTCTAACTAAAAAGAGCTTCAAAATGTCTCCCTACTAGTTTCAATACTTCAAACAAATACTTTAAACTTGCTATATTATCCCTGTCATCAGCTACATTGTACTCTGTCTGGCTCAAAAGATTATAACAGCTTCTCAAATATCCATCAAGCGTGTCTTGTGGCTGCTGGACCAATTGACAGCCTCATTAAGTTTCCTATGGACTATGATAACTTTCTGATATCAAGACAAATAGGTCCAATGACATTTGGAAATGTTTAATTCTAAACTGTCTTCAAAGCATATGTAGTGGGTGTCATGATGGACTCTCTGTGCCAATCATGATCATTTCAACTCCAAAGCCAGGTATTTGGTCAAGAATGGGTAGGCCAAGTCAATGTGAGTCAATGAGATATGAGGGGAATGTAGCTTCATGCTTCTAGAAAAGGAAATCTTTTTTCTTCAGAAGAAAGCTGGTTGCTGCCAGCAGTCGTTTTTGGATCACAAGTAGAATTGGCATTAGGATGATACCTATACTATAGACAGTAGCAGAGTACAGAGAATAAAATACCTAGGTGCATTATAACATTGCTGAATTCACTAAATGCACTAATCCTGAATGCTTCTTTCCTTTGGCCTTCTATTCATGAGAAATAATAATATCTCTTTATTGCTACAACTAGTTGAAGTAAAGTTTTCTTTTATTTACAGCTGAAAATATTTTAACTAATACAGCATAATTTTTTTTTACCAACTGTATATGTAATAAGTAGATAAATAGGTGGTAATAATAAAATTTTATAATGTATCGATCTACAAGTCTGGGTTAATAACTTCAGTTTAGGAGAACAGTTTTAGTTATAATCTTATTATATCCAGAATGTTATATGGCAATAAAAAAATATGATTACCCGAGGGTCAGCATAACATGGTAACCTACTGAGGGTTGAGTGATGGGCACCAACTAGTTCTCTCAGCCAAAAGACTCACTTCTACCAGCGAACCCCCAACAGACTATCCATATCTGAATCCTAGATGCAAATTAATAATCAAAATGCTACTCATTTAATATTCTTATAGAAAGACACTTTAGATATGTTTGGATTGTAAGCTTCTTAAAGATGAGCGTCATTTCATATTTATTTTCTAACCCCACAGCATTTTGCTCAGGTACCAGGCGCACACACACACACACACACACACACACACAGGCCCCTAATTAGTTTAAATGAATTCTCTTTTCTCCAGTTCTTCTTGACAGAAAATATACAAAAATAAGCTATCCAATCTTTATTGAGGACTTTAATTCGGCTTCACACGAATTTCTAAATATAGATAGGACTTCATAATTCTTGACTTCCCCCCTATTGTTTCAATGAGCAAATAATATTTTTTCTTTTGGTTAATACCAGTCTTCTACCACTGTACTTTTAATTTCATCCTTCGAGTAGACAGCATATTTGTTTTAATTAGTGCATTTCTTATTCATTCTCTTTTTCCTCCTCGCTTTCTCCTCGCAACTTAAAAACATTGTTAGCATTTTCACTGCTAACAAAATTAGGGTCTTTGACCCCATCTCTAAGGAGCTCATCATTTTTTAAAAAATTATAATCCATTAACATTTTGAAAGCCTTTAAAGACAGCTCTCCTCTCACTAATTCTCTATCAATATTAATCAATATCTTAATCAAAATATCTAATGACAATATTTCTAGCTTTTTCTTGCTTCACCACCAGACACTACTGAAGCCTAGCACCTCAGGCACAGCCACCTCCTCTTCTTCTGGCCTGGCTTTTTTCCAGCCTCTCTGAGGACAAACTCTCTGTCTGCTTTTCTTTTTATTACTTTTATCCACATTAATCTGTGCCCTTCCTTCCCAGACCTCACCCTATGTTATAATGAATACATTACCCGCTAATCTGTTGTTCCAACACTGACCACTCCTTCGAGCTTCTGGACAGCTCCACTCAGATATTCCAAAGCAATTTCACACTCAACTTTCCGAAAGAAAATATTTTATCTTTGAAAATCTTTTCCTCATGTATTTCCTACTTGGCTAAAACCAAAATCACTAACCAAAACTGGACACGTTGACTCTTGGGTTTTATTTGTATTTATTCTTTGCTTTCTTACCTTCAACATCAAATTGGTCAGTGGATCTGGAAATTTACATGCAAGACTGCCATTGTTTTTTTTCCTTAAAAAGCCTCTCATCCCTGCTTTAATCCGTCTCTCATTATATTACATGAGGATGGCTACAATATTTTTTTTTTTTCCTAGTTTCTTCCTGCCACAAACTTGGCTTTTCCCAATACGGAGATATTATTATGCTGCTCTGCCATTTCAGGGCTCCCCAAAGTTAGAGAACAACATTCAACTTCTTGGTTGTCTTTAAGTGTGTTAACATTTAACCTTTCACCCACCCCTCTTTTGCAGTTACATCTCCACATACTCTACAAATGCCTCATCCCTCCAGCTAACCTGGATTCTCTTTATAGATACGATGGCATAACCCTATGCTTTGGTTTATGGTGTTACTTCTGCCCACCACTTCTTTTATATTAGTATTGATTATCGAGATCCAACTTTAATGCATAAAAACATTCTAGCTTCATTCTCAAACTGACACCAAATTAATCGCTTCAGCCTCGAAGTCTCCATAGTGCTTTGTCCAAACATCTATTATGATACTGTTCTGTTGCTAATTATGACTAAATTCCTTGCCAGATTATGAATTTGAGAACATCTTTTGTTCATTTTTATAACCTTAGTACTCAGCATACTGTAAGAACTCAAAAACCTAATTATTAAAAGAATGAGCTCTAATTGCCTTCTAACACAATGTGCTATTCTTACAAATGGTTCTCAAATGTTTAGAGAATGTCATTATTCTAATTCGTCTGAAAAGTGTGACTTCTCCACCCCTTGTATTCAAACAAGACCTCCTTCTAGTCCTCACCACCTCCTACTGAGTATCATGTCACTTAAGGCAACTGTCTGCAATAAACACACTCCATTAACAGGCAAACACAGATTCCCACGAGCAATGAACAAAAAGGAGTATTGAAGAAAGAAGACGCAGAGTGCACTAATTTCCCTGATGCTCTCCCGAATTTTCAGCAGTCCCTGACTACCTGCCCACTGCTTATTTTCAGAGCTCCTTTCTATGATTAGTACTCAAGCAGAGGTGAACACGTCACAGAAAGTGGCTTTCTTTGTAGTAACGGCACACATACATCATTGGAAAACACTAGAACACTGAAGGAAAAAAACAGAGTGAACAAATTTTTACTTATTGCTAGCATAGCCATCTGATATTATAGTTTTTAAAATCAGAAAGATTGGATATGGTGTTCGAATTCCTTTTATTTACTGCAGGATGACAATTTATACCTTTAAAGAAAGGTAATTCTGAAAATCTAGAGTCAATCTCTCTGTTCCCTCAAAACAAATACAACCTTTTGAGCTTTCCACTGTAATTAGTACACTGGCATTCCCTATGCTTTTAAGACACAATATTCTTTTTTTCCTTATGTTTGAAGAGTTAAAAAAAAATTCCTCTTAAATCAAAACTAACATCTTTAAACAGATGCAATTTATCAGCTTTCAGTAATGAACCTACCTAAGATTATGAATCATTGCCTTCCTGCTTGGAAGACATACTGGTATCTGTGCCATATTGAAAATTATGTTAATCGTTGCACTTGAATTATTTGTTTGTATATCTTTCTTTAAAATTAGACCACGTATTTTACTTAATCCTTTACTATATCCCCAGCGCTTATCATAATGAAGTGTATAAAAATGTTTGCAAATTATAAATACATTTACCTATTCACTGATTTGTTTGCCCAGGTAGACTTTCTTACTTTGAAAACAAAATACTGGACAACCACTACGAGTATTACAATCTGTTTGGCTAGGACAGTTCTCAAGAAAAAGGAGTACACTGACATTCTGGTTTATTAATCAGCCTCTCATGAGATAAGTTAAAATGCTTAAGTTCTGTGAAACCTGAATTCTCGGGGTAAGCTTACAGTTTTTGAGTCTGAGAAAAAAGAATAACACCTCTCCACCAGCCCCTAGACTGGACTTATGGGACTCAGCATGAGAGAATGGAACAGAGTATCATTCTTGCTGTCTCTGATCCCTAACAATGCACATATTTTGGCAATTTGCCCTTGGCATTAGAAGGCTGTATCTGTGTGTCAGCACGAAGCCACTTCTATGGCTACTTTCTTTTTTTTTTTTTTTTTTTTGAGACGGAGTCTCGCTCTGTCGCCCAGGCTGGAGTGCTGTGGCCGGATCTCAGCTCACTGCAAGCTCCGCCTCCTGGGTTCAGGCCATTCTCCTGCCTCAGCCTCCCGAGTAGGTGGAACCACAGACGCCCGCCACCTCACCCGGCTAGTTTTTGGTATTTTTTAGTAGAGACGAGTTTTCACCGTGTTAGCCAGGATGGTCTCGATCTCCTGACCTCGTGATCCGCCCATCTCGGCCTCCCAAAGTGCTGGGATTACAGGCTTGAGCCACCACGCCCGGCCTATGGCTACTTTCTTATACAATGTAATTGTATTTTGGATCATGCCATCAGCACTGAGACACCAGGTCCTAAAATATTATATACTAATTTCTTCTAGTTAAAAAATAGTATTACTAAAGTCAGATCAGATGATGGTTTGACCCTAAGGTAGCTTGACAATTGATTATTTACTTCTTTGTCATTTCACTTCATTCAAAACAGAGTTAAGTAAGTACATTGGCTTTATACTGTCCTTGAACTGTAGCACTGCCCAACATATGAAATATACTATATTACTGCACAATCAAAAACTGATTTTGTGGCTAAAGGAGATGAATTAACAAAACATTATTTTTCTGTAGCTGAGACATAAAAGAGACCTAGGTTTACTGTTTTAGGACTTTAGGGGGAAAGGCATAATATGCCAGAAAGGACTATTACCTGTAGTTACACTCAGAAACACATTGTTTTAATTCATGTTCAGGCAAACCTTAACATATCAGAGTAGTGATGATAATAACAACCATTATATTATCAACAATGGCAATACTTATGCCTGGTACAAGTGCTCTGCACTTTCAAAGTGGACAGGGAGCTAGGACATGCAAAGTAGGACAATGCTATTATCACTACAGCTTTCCTAAGGTTTATTCTTGGAGAAACATGAAACACACGTCACAGACCCACCACAACCTACACACTCTTGGGATTTAGGCCCAAGTATACCTGAGGTGAAACATTTACTCATGAATTCATTTCTAATTTCCATTCTATATGCATATCTTCATACCGTCTGGGGTGGGAGTATATAATTTAAATGTGTGTCTGCTGCCTTTTAAAATTCCCACCACTCTGACAATTTAGATTGTTTTCTTTCTTTCCTTTTCCTTTTCCTCTCCTTTCCTTTCCTCTTTCCTTTCTTCCGGTTAAGATGAGGGCTCCTTATATTGACTAGGCTAGTCTCAAACTCGTGGGCTCAAGTGATCCTCCCAACTTAGCCTCCCAAAGTGCTAGGATTAGAAGCCTGAGCCACCACACCCAGCTTGAATTGTGTTTCTTGAAATGTCCTTTCTCCTCCAGACTAGTCTTGGATGTTGATCTCTCATTCCTTGAAACTGACCACATGCCACCTCTCACTCAGGTCTGGACCTTGCTCATAAATACAAGATACTGATTGTGCTCCTTTTCCCTGCAGTTGAGAGAAGAAAAAGGGGTCAGAGGCAGTTGGAAGGTGCTTATTGAAATTTTGTAATCTTCACCATCACCTCCTAAATCTCGCCAGACCCTGAAGTAGAATTAGAAAGAGAAATCAGAATGACATGAATACACTCACCAGCAGTTCCACTATTTACATTTGGAAAATATTCCATGGCTGAGCTTATGTATGCATTTGGAGCACAGAATAGTAAGAGTACCTTTGTTGGTTTTATGTGCTGTGTAATAGAGCACTCGGAAAACTGCTCTAGGTTTGTCCATCACTCAAGCCAGTGGCCTTCACATCCATGTAATATGTTGCCAACTGACAAGGTGGCATAAGTTTTTCACTAGATCTGTTGCACTGTAGGTAACCTATTATGACAGTCAGTGCAGGCATAAAATTGAAACTAGGTGATGTTTCATGTGAACTAATTTTTTTTTTTTTTTTTTTTTTTTGAGACTGAGTCTTGCTCTGTCGCCCAGGCTGGAGTGCAGTGGCGCGATCTCGGCTCACTGCAAGCTCCGCCTCCCTGGTTCACGCCATCCTCCTGCCTCAGCCTCCCGAGTAGCTGGAACGACAGGTGCCTGCCAGCACCCCTGGCTAATTTTTTTGTGTTTTTAGTAGAGATGGGGTTTTGCCGTGTTAGCCAGGATGGTCTGAATCTCCTGACCTCGTGATCCATCCGCCTCCGCCTCCCAAAGTGAGGGATTACAGGTGTGAGCCACTGCACCTGGCCGTGTGAACTAATTTTTAAGTTTCCCTAGTCTCCAGACTCCAAAGCTCTTGGTATACTTGCTGCTTCTTATCTCAGCACAATGCACAGACCTATTGCCAGCAAACCTTCTAATTCTGTTAGTCATCATGTCATTGATTTCAGATGAAGGTTAGGAAGAAAACAATCCGGGTAACACAGCTTAGGTCACGTTTAGCATGTCAAATTACTTACCATGAACAATATAATTAACAGCAACCATGGCAAAAACATTGTTTCTGGTATAAATACTTTATTTTTTTTTTCAATTTCCAATTTGCTCTGCAAATCAATTTATTCAATTAACTGTCCCAGAAATAAGTACATTATAAAAAGAACATACTTGAGGCTGGGTGCGGTGGCTCATGCCTGTAATCCCAGCACTTTGGGAGGCCAAGGCAGGTGGATCACGAGGTCAGGGAATCAAGACCATCCTGGTTAACACGGTGAAACCCTGTTTCTACTAAAAAATATAAAAAAATTAGCCGGGCGTGGTGGCGGGCGCCTATAGTCCCAGCTACTCGGGAGGCTGAGGCAGGAGAATGGAGTGAACCCAGGAGGCAGGCGGAGCGGAGATCGCGCCACTGCACTCCAGTCTGGGCGACAGAGCGAGACTCTGTCTCAAATAAATAAATAAATAAAATAAAGTAAAATAAAATATTGATAACCCCATGAATTAAAAGCTTGACAAATTCCAGGCAAAAAATAAGTAAAACGTGAAAACTTCTGACAATGGGAAGGGTTGCGGTATAGACAGGACAGGTCACCCTGGCCTGAGAGTGTGGCCCTGGGGTCAGCTTCTAAGAGCAGCTCTTGGCATTTCAACTTCATTTTCTCCTACATATAGGCCCCCAGATTTTCGAAAAGGTCCATTTTTTCCCCAAATTGAGGAGGGGCTTACAAGGCAGCATAGGGCAAAATGGTGAGAGCAAAGCTGTTTGTAGTGTGCTCAGGTCTGTGGCGCACTGGTTATTTTTCAGTCTTGGGGTCAATTCATGGAACCTGTCTTTTTGTTCTGTAGCCCACCGCTGCCATGCTAGACCCTTCAGGTGCCCCTGAATGTGTTTCTGCCACTGTCAGGATCCATGAAAGTCCTTCTGGAGAGAATATTTTTTGAATGATCACATTATAGTCCTAATTGAAGCTGAGTAGTTTATGGTCCTCTGAAGCTGACAGTGAAACATGGCATTCTCTGAGCCTGTGTCCCTTATCAGAGCCACTTAAAGTAACAACATCCTACAAAAGGCCCTCTGGGTCTCTGAAGGTACAGAGCCCTCATTACTCCTACATTAGGGAAAGCTTTAGACCACTTCTGGGAATGCAAATGAATGAAACCCCATGTGACAGCTGTAATAAAAGGCTCCTGTCTTTTTGCAAAGCATTCAAATGCCATCTGGCAATTTCGTTGACGTCAGCAGGCACAGAAAAACAACTGCCCCTACCGCCTTCTTCATGGTTCTCTTCCACCTCCAATTTTGCTCTCCCCTCCCCAGCAGAAAGCTCCAACATTTAGTTATGGAGAAGGACAGGAGCAAAGCAGCCTTTAAAAAAGATTTTCTCTATTTTTTTTGTCTGTTTCATTTTCAGAAACAGCTTTAGCATCAGAGCTGCAGTGGTATTTGGCCCCAGCTTTCAAATTCCAGTTAGAGGTTGTATAGATCATCACATTAAAAAGCAACTTTAAAGTCTTTCTCTATCTGTATGTCAGGACTTGAAGCACATTTATTGTGAAAGTAGAGGTGTTAAAGAAAACTATTAATCTAACTTCTGATGTAACACATTCTCACTTTGATGACTGTAAATAAACACCCAGTGTTAAAATGCTGGGAACAGGTCTGCTGCCCTAGGCTGAATCCATTGGCTTAGGAACTTACATACCATATGTACTTCTTTGAACCATTCAGTAGAAGCTTAGATGTACATTTGTATGTTTTCCAAAGTTGAAATCAGATGATATAGTTATTAAGCTATTTTGCTTTAGATATATTCCATAAAAATATAGTTTTCTGTATTACTGAATGAAAGACAAACAGGTCAACTGAATGTTGGTACTCTCTGTGAAAGAAACAGTAAAATTCTAGAAGAAACACTATGAAACACAAATCTTTTCCAGAAGTCCTAATTTAAAAAAATGTTTCATCCCAATATTTGTGCATAGTATAGAAGAGTCTAGTAATTTTAATGATTTATTTATTTATTTTAATTTTTGAGGCGGAGTCTTGCTGTGTCGCCCAGGCTGGAGTGCAGTGGCATGATGTCGGCTCACTATAACCTCTGCCTCCCATGTTAAAGCGATTCTCCTGCCTCAGCCTCCTGAGTAGCTGGGATTACAGGCACGCAACCACAACGCCTGGCTAATTTTTGTATTTTTAGTAGAGACGGGGTTTCACCATGTTGATCAGGCTGGTCTTGAACTCCTGACTTCCTGTTATGCCCGCCTCGGTCTCCCAAAGTGCTGGGATTACAGGAATGAGCCACCGCGACCAGTAGAGCCTAGCAATTTTAAGTTATTTATTGCCTACTGTCACTTTTTTCTTTATAAGGGAAAAGATAAATACAATACCTAGCCTGTTCCTTCAAATGAACAAATACAATTAACAGCAAAGAGTAAAATGGCCTCATTAAAAGCCAACCAAATGGACTACTCCTGAAGGTAAAAAAAATACATATCTGAATGAGATTCTATATATTATTGATCCTTGCTACTTAGACCACTATAAGTGCAAAAGATTTTTGAGAAACAATATTATGTATCAAATTAAAGATAAGGCTAATTAGTGAGTATTAAGCAATCTTGGAATTGCTTAGTTACATTGCTGTAGACCTAAGGCTTCGTCTTTCCTAAGTTTTGCTTTTTCACTTTTTTTTTTAAAAGTTAAACATTCTAATATTAACAATAACCTTTAAAACCATTATTTTCCAATTATAATTCCTCATAAATTTCACATAGCTCTGAGTTCCTCAAGTTAAACAAAGTTTTGGCAGAGACATCTTCACACAGAATCTAAATTTTTCATGAAAATTCCTTCATCCTATAAGTTAGAGAAGTGATTTTAAAGTACATATATGACTATGTCACTTTAAGACTAAATCTTTTTTAGGAGCTCCCTTTTATCTAATAAACTTTTAATCCTACTCCAACTTACATGAGGAACATGACACAGTACCACTAGGAAAATAGCTAAGGCAGTAAAGGACACGTGAGAGGTTTGGCAGAGGTGAGAAGAAATAACAAGAGTGCTGTATAATTTGAAAGTTTGCTCAGACTAACTTTAAAGGAGAGGGTTTCATATCTAAACCCAGACCCTCTATGACTTAACTCTCCTTTCCCAGTCATTTCCATCTCAACTCATGCCATTCTCTCTTCTTAGGAAATCTTTGTGGTTTCTTCTTAACAGATTGTTTCTTGCCTTTTTGCTTTTGGAACATGTTCCCTTTATACAGAAGACATACTCCCTTGTGCACTGGTTTAGTCCCACCCTTAAAGGTTTACTCCAGCTATTACCCTCCTCCAGGAAGCCTTTGATAACCTGTTTTGCTTTGCAAATGCCCAGTACACTTGTCCTCATTTTAAATTCTACATTTAGTTGTGCATGTCTATTCTCCCATAAAACCATGAACTCCATCAATAGTATCATTCGTCTTTGTACCTGCAGTGTCTAGCATAGTATTGAGTGTTCAGCATATGTCCGTGGAAGAAAGGAAAGAGGAAAAGGCAAGGCAAGCATAGTGAAGACATAGAAAGGAAAAGGTATGAGCCAAAGTCAAAACTGAAATATCATTACTAGAGAAAGAAAAAAAATAGTACTTAAAAGATAACTTAAGGCTGAAGGAGAACAAAGAGGATTTATTGAACATATGCTATTTGTCTAGTAGTGTGCTAGACATTTTCACACATTATCTCATTTAATAATGAACAAAAGCTTGATAAGTGGGATTGTTATTACCATTTACATATGGAGATACAGATTCACAGAGGTTCTGTTACTTACTAAATGTTACCCCGTTGGCAAATGGTGAGGACAGAATGAAACGCAGATCTGTTGACACTGTAGCATTATATGATATTCAATAACTTACGTTGTTTTGGTTAAAGCAGAACATGACAATGGGAAGAGAAGGCAAGAAAATGAATAACCTATTGTTGAAACTGGGTGAATCTTGAAAATTCCAAGAATAAATGCTTAGGGCAGAGACAAAAACTCAACAAAGTACGTTTGGAAAATACCAACTCTGGGCTAAGCTATGTTTCAATTACAGGACTTCATCTGGATCGCTAACAACTCCCTGGAACAAAAGGTCATTAGTAGCTGCTGATTTAGAGGCAATGTCTTCTCTGAACGTATAAACGAAGCAAGTTTTCCAAAAACACCTGTCACTTGGTAACTACTGTTTTTTTATGAGCTGTGTGTGGCTTAGGGATACAGAGTAAGAAATCCTCTGACAAAATCAGGCGGAGGAAAATATCAAAATGTCAAATTAGCAACTAGAGAAAGAATAAGACTGAGGTACTATTAGATTTGTACTTTTAAGCTTTTATTCATTAGCAAAAAGGTCTAACATATTTTCTACAGTGTATCAAATGAAACAAAGAAGTGGAAAATGTTCTGAGTGCCTTGCCTAATCATAACTACCTTTACGTGAAACTTATTTTTCTTATAATAACAGCGAAATCAAGGGAACAGAGAGTAAAACTGCCCAGAAAACAGGTAGCATGCTTTTAGGGCAAGGAAAGCAAGGACATAAAAAAATGAAATTTGCCAGAAAGGAAGACATTCTGAATATTAACGGCACACTTGAGATGGATACTTTTTACAGAACAGGCCTTGTCTTGCCCAAGAACGAACCTGCGTTTGGGTCAAAATAAAACATCTCAAATTCCTAGCCCATTCTTCTGAGTTATTCCTAAGGATTGTAATGTAATAAAGGGACAATAGAAGTTATTCAGCAGTCATATAGTCAATTTTTTACAAATAAAATATTTTAATCAATACTCTGGCATTCTGCATTACATTAAAAATACAGGTTGCCAACCCCCAAGGAAAAATCAATGTGTATAAATCCTGTCCTGGTAAAAAGGAGGTTCTGATATTGGGGGAAAATGCTACTAAACTTTATAAATAGAAACATTCTAGAGATATGAGACTTACAGAGCATAACATTGATTTAATGCTCTACATCTCTCTGATCAACAGTTTGAGATTCTGAGTGGTGCCATGTACTACTTGTTGGAATGCCCTGGGCAATTGATCACAATCTGTAATTTTCTGACAAACCTATCATGTTTTTTTGAGTTGACAAAGTTTCATCTCACTCATTTGTAACTCTCCAATGAGCTAATATTTCAGACTTTAATTTTCTAGGTTACCTCACAAAATGAATTTCCGGACCTGCAAAATCAAGGATTATGTCTTTGACAAGGGACACTTCCTAGGTGTTCCACGCTGCTGAAGAGCACAACCAGTCTTTCTCTGGATTCTCCTTTATTGAAAGCAACAAGGAATTCACCTTTCACACAGTAGGTGCATCTATAGCTTGAAGGTGGTGGTCATTAGATGGCTCTCTCTGAACCTGAGCCAAGACCTACCTTCACCAATCAGCATTAGTTCTGTCCTCATCAGTCAAACTCTTTGTACTTCTCAGTTTTCATAGAAATGGAACAGTTTTCCCGTTCCATAATAGAATTAATACATATTTCCCATCATTTGTGATTTTTTTCCTACTATTTCTAGACTATAAAAATGAAAGTAGGTACATTAGTTACTTAAAATAATTTTCATTGATCTATGAAAAAAGCCAATTACTAACAGTAAATTAAATAAAAATGAATATTTGTTGAGGGTTTATCTTATGCCAAGGACCAGTCTATGCACTTTATATAGATTATTTCATTAGTCCTCTTATGATCTGGAAAAGTGGTACTAATATTATACGTATTTTACAGATTAGCTCACAGAGTTTAAGTAACTTGCCCATGGTCTCCCATCTAGTAAGTGATGGGGCTTGGATGTAATCCCAGGCAGTCTGCAATTCTACAGACTGTTGCGCTCTTAACCATTAGCTTCTACAAAGTACCATCTCATTATTGAAATCCAGTTTGAAGCTATTCTTATCAAAACCCTCTCACTCCTAGTGAAATCACCAGCAGGAATTAAGGCAGCGCAAATAAAACAACTCCTTGAGGGCAGTCTAGAAATCACTGGGAAAATTATGTAGTTAAACTTCATGACCACCTAATTCCAAACTCTTTATTCACTGAAACTACAGAAATTGTGAGAGATTTAAAATGATTTTAAAAATAAAGTTTTTAAAACAAAACTGAATTTTTTATTAGATTTTGGTGCACCTATCACCAGAGAAGTGTATACTGTACCCAATGTGTAGTTTTTTATTTATATTCAAAAACTTACTCTATGAACAAGGCAAGGTAGAGGGGAGTATTTCAGAACCTGAGTTCTGAGGGAAAACAAACCAGCTCACCAGGTTTCTGGGCAGGGGCTTGACTGAACTGAGTAGAATTTGGACAAGTTATAAGTGAAAGCCAGATATCTGACAATTGGGGGAAGGGAAAAAGTGAAGGATAAGGGAATCAGTCTGTAATTTTTAAATTGTTCATTGGAATACAAGAGTTCGTTTGAGGGATAGTTTTTCAAGAACAGTTAAGTTTCAATGATTTCTAAAATTAACATTTTTACCCTCTGCGTATTAAGATTGTGGGAGAATGCTGTTTCTAAATGCATTTCCCTTTATTCTTTCACCTCTGTACTCCATCGTAAATTCACTCCACCAGTGCACTTGTTTTTGAGTGCAATCAAGAATCACATTAAAAATAAATGTTTCCATTTACAAATAGACAAAACCAAACACAAAAATAAAAAGTCTATGATCTCAAAACATATTCCTATGAAGATCAATATCTGTAGTTGCAATAAATATTGTTTCAGAGTCTAGCTTGTAACATGGATCCATGGTGACAAACCATTCTAAATTTAATTATCTACTATATAAGCATATATATTTTATCACTATGATTTTATTACAATATCCTGTAATATTTTGAACTATAATTATTAATAATTCAGTATGTGTTATTTCCCTCAAAATAATTTTGTAGCCTCCCAGCATCTTGGAAGGCTGAGGTGGGCGAACCACTTGAGGTCAGGAGTTCGAGACCAGCCTGACCAAGAAGGTGAAACTCCATCTCTACAAAAAAATTTAAAAAGTAAAAAAATAGCCAGGCATCACAAGACAAGGATGCCCTCTCTCACCACTCCTATTCAACATGGTGTTGGAAGTTCTGGCCAGGACAATCAGGCAGGGGAAAGAAATAAAGGGTATTCAATTAGGAAAAGAGGAAGTCAAACTGTTTGCAGATGACATGATTGTATATTTAGAAAACCCCATTGTCTCAGCCCAAAATCCCTTTAAGCTGATAAGCAACTTTAACAAAGTCTCAGGATACAAAATCAATGTGCAAAAATCATAAGCATTCTTATACACCAATAACAGACAAACCGAGAGCCAAATCATGAGTGAACTCCCATTCACAGTTGCTTCAAAGAGAATAAAATACCTAGGAATCCAACTTACAAGGGATATGAAGGACCTCTTCAAGGAGAATTACAAACCACTGCTCAACGAAATAAAAGAGGACACAAACAAATGGAAGAACATTTCATACTCATGAATAGGAAGAATCAATATCCTGAAAATGGCCATACTGCCCAAGGCAATTTATAGATTCAATACTATTCCCATCAAGCTACCAATGACTTTCTTCACAGAATTGGAAAAAACTACTTTAAAGTTCATATGGAACCAAAAAACAGCCTGCATTGCCAAGAAAATCCTAAGCAAAGAACAAAGCTGGAGGCATCACACTACCTGAATTCAAATTATACTACAAGGCTACTATAACCAAAACAGCATGGTACTGGTACCAAAACAGAGAAATAGACCAATGGAACAGGACAGAGCCCTCAGAAATAATACCACTCATCTACAACCATCTGATCTTTGACAAACCTGACAAAAACAAGAAATGGGGAAAGGATTCCCTATTTAATAAATGGTGCTGGGAA
The DNA here is from genome assembly GCF_008728515.1 of Papio anubis. Classification (NCBI taxonomy): domain Eukaryota; kingdom Metazoa; phylum Chordata; class Mammalia; order Primates; family Cercopithecidae; genus Papio; species Papio anubis. The sequence goes on along the minus strand of NC_044984.1, from coordinate 19,631,511 downwards.
AACTGGCAAGCCACATGTAGAAAGCTGAAACTGGATCCCTTCCTTACACCTTATACAAAAATTAACTCAAGATGGATTAAAGACTTAAATGTCAGACCTAAAACCATAAAAACCCTCAAAGAAAGCCTAGGCAATACCATTCAGGACATAGGCATGGGCAAGGACTTCATGTCTAAAACACCAAAAGCAACGGCAACAAAAGCCAAAATTGACAAATGGGATCTAAACTAAAGAGCTTCTGCACAGCAAAAGAAACTACCATCAGAATAAACAGGTAACCTACAGAATGCGAGAAATTTTTGCAATATACCTATCTGACGAAGGGCTAATATCCAGAATCTACAAATAACTTAAACAAATTTACAAGAAAAAAATCAAACAACCCCATCAAAAAGTGGGTGAAGGATATGAACAGACACTTCTCAAAAGAAGACATTTATGCAGCCAATAGACACATGAAAAAATGTTCATTATCACTGGTCATCAGAGAAATGCAGATCAAAATCACAATGAGATACCATCTCACACCAGTTAGAATGGCGATCATTAAAAAGTCAGGAAACAACAGGTGCTGGAGAGGATGTGGAGAAATAGGAACACTTGTACACTGTTGGTGGGATTGTAAACTAGTTCAACCATTGTGGAAGACAGTATGGCGATTCCTCAAGGATCTAGAACTAGAAACACCATTTGACCCAGCAATCCCATTACTGGGTATATACCCAAAGGATTATAAATCATGCTGCTATAAAGACACATGCACAAGTATGTTTACTGTGGCACTATTCACAATAGCAAAGACTTGGAATCAACCCAAATGTCCATCAATGATAGAGTGGATTAAGAACATGTGACACATATACACCATGGAATACTATGCAGGCATAAAAAAGGATGAGTTCATGTCCTTTGTAGGGACATGGATGAAGCTGGAAACCATCATTCTGAGCAAACTATCGCGAGGACAGAAAACCAAACACCGAATGTTCTCACTCATAGGTGGGAAATGAACAATGAGAACACTTGGACACAGGGTGGGGAACATCACACACCGGGGCCTGTCATGGGGTGGGGGAAGGGAGGAGGGATAGCATTAGGAGATATACCTAATGTAAATGATGAGTTAATGGGTGCAGCACACCAACATGGCACATGTATACATATGTAACAAACCTGCACGCTGTTCTTACCCTAGAACTTAAGGTATAATAAAAAAATTTTTTTTTTAAATAGCCAGACATGGTGGTGCATGTCTGTATTCCCAACTACTCAGGAGGCTGAAGTGGGAGAATCACTTGAATCTTGGAGGGAGAGGTTGCAGTGAGCCAAGATCTTGTCACTGCACTCCAGCCAGGGTGATAGAGTGAAACTCTGTCTCAATAATAATAATAATAATAATTTCATATTCATTTTTAAAGTGACTAACCACAAAAGGATATTTCCTTAGGTCTTAATTTGGAGGCAAATGTCTTTTTCTTTTAAGTGCTTTTTAGAAGAATCAGAATCAGAATACAGAAACTTGTTAAGAGTTTGGAAAATTTTGAAAAAAACAACTAAATAACACAATACGTATTTTAGAATGTAGAATTAAATCTTTGAAAGGAGTTTCTTTTCATTATCCTGGTAGTCAACGAAGTTGTGCCCAATTTTATAATTCCGGTGTTCCACAGTTTCTCTATAGATTTTACATTTAGAAATCTATGTACATATACATACTACATGCTCAATTTCAAAGAAAAAATTGCAAAGTCTATAATGTTGCAAATACATCTATTGGATGTATTCAACTGGCTTTACAACAAATTCTAACATGAGAAAAAAAAGTAATTGGTGAGGTAGTAGTAGATATTTGGTTCTAAACCATGAAGCATGTTCTGTCTTAGTTCCCTACAACTTTCTCATACAACAACCTGTATCAATATTACTTACTCATGTGCTGCTTGATGACCCTTTAGCAAAACAAAACAAAACCAAAACCAAAATCCATTATTTTACCTCAAAGCCATGAAAGTCTGAGAATTTGGGGTAAAAAGCATTCTGTTTGGCATTAAGTTTTTACCCGCTATTCTAGTTAAATTTAATACATTTCTCCTATTAAACTACATAAACCATTTCTAGTTTGCCTTTATTCTGTTAATGATTAAGTCCAATGTTCTGAGTGCTTTTCATAATTTGAAAAGAAAATTTAGAAAGAACTGTCTTCTGCTATTTTTTTCCCTCAAACCCAAATTAGTTCATTGTAAGAAAGGTTGTTTGAAAATCTCAGTAATTAAACAAACCTAGAGCCTATAATTTTCTTGATAGTGAAACCCTCCATTTGCTTCTGAAAGCAGACAGAGGACATGTCATTCTTCCATTTACTATTCACATTTCACCACTATCTTTTATGTGCTACAGTAGTTTTGAAAATGCCAGATTCAAGAGGTTAATTTATACCATTAGCTGTCACTTTTAGGAAACGTTTGCATATTTGCGTGTTAGGAAAGCAACATGCGAGTGTGCAGAGGGGACGAAGGAGCATTACTTTAATACTAGGCTGCACATTTATTCCTTTGACTTAGCACACATTACTGCTCTTGATGTCACAAAAAATAAATAGCAAAATATAATTTGTAGCAATTTTCTTAGCCCCATGATCAATAGAAGGAGAAACAGAAAAGAATCAGAAAGCCTTTGCTTGTCAAAATGCACACTACTTCATTGATTGCTATGATCACAGTCCTAATTTGACTAAATGCTTTTGGACCTGAGAATATTTTTAATATTACCAGTGTGGTTATGACTTGAATTTTGAAGTAGCCTTTTCTTCTCTTCCACCCCAAACAACTTTTATGTATCCTTTAAAGCCACCAGTTTATATGAAATTATCCCTGAAGGCTTCAGTCTATACAGATTTTTCTCCTCTTCAACTTCCATCTACTGTAGTCAATAGTAGACCATTAAAATGTCTTCCTAACTTTTGTGTGCCTTATTATTTTTTAATCCAAGTTGTAAGTTTTGAGGTAAGGAGCCATGTCTTTTGAACCCTACAGGAATTACCCAGCGAATCTTTCTTCCCTCCTGACAATTCTCTACCCCCAAGTCATGAGATTATTTTAACTGCCACAGAATCCCCTAAGAGGTGGCTTGTTACACGATTAATCTATCATGGGCAAAGGTGAATTTAATTTAGTTAAACAGATACTTCTCTGATGCTAACTATACAATTTTAATTGATTATAGTTTATGTTTATATTTGTTTTTATATTTATCAGATTTTGATCTAATGTGTACGGTCTCATTTGTACATCCCAAATACCAGGCTGTTTTCCTAAAGCGTTTGTAATTTTCTTTGTGAATTAATCAAATCTGGACCAGCCTTTCAGTTGGTACTTTTCTTTCTGTGAGAGTTCATTCCCACTCCAATTTCTATAACACATGGCTCTTCAATTGTTTTCTCTGCAGTCTCTTAGACTTTTCTCAATCCCTTTGATTGAGCCTAAGAACCTTTGATTTTTACCAAAGCATTACCTAAGGTGCACCTCTGAATCATTGCATATACTGCTGATTGTGGAGTAGAAAGATATTCAGAACTGGTACCCAGAGTGGGCTGTTGCTGTAAAGTATCCCAACTACATGAGGTAATGGGGGAGGGGCCTGAGAGCTAGTGCTGAGGAACCTGGCATTAGTGGCTGGAAAGAGGTGGCTTATGTGACACAGAGAAGGAGCATATGGTATCGCTGTCTGCAATATTTCGAAGGCAGATGAAGGACCTAATGGACTTGTAGCTCTACCAGAGAGAATGGACAACAGGATGTAAGTATCACTTGTTGGTTACTGTGAGCTGTATTTGACAAGGTATGAGACAAATGAGCTCAAAAAAGACTAGATTGGTTTGCAAGGATGAAAAAAAGGGAATAGAAAGGTCCAAGAACAGGGAAAAGGCAACTGTTTTCCCTTCTTAAATAGCAGAAGAACTGGGAAGGGCACTGAGCTAAAAATGCATATTTTAACTCAGCCTCAGTAAGGGTTAAACAAGAGGTGGTCACCACACCGGTTACAAATCCTCTGAATGCATTAAAGTGTTTAAGAGCAAAATCAAATTAAGGTTATAGTACTCAATATATCTTTTCAGTTGGATAAAATAACTCAAGGAAAAGAGACTAAAAATTCTTTTCTCATGGAAAATCTTCTAGGTTTTCCCAACAAAGCCTGACAGTCTGAAATTATCATCACCTAAACTGGGAGTGAGAAGCACAACGCCTAAAGGACACAGAAATACAGCAAATCTTAAAAGTACATCCAGGGGAAGGAAAAAAAAAAAAAACTGACGGTGCAGTTATTAGCACACAAAACTGCACTGAATTAATTTTAAAAGGGATGTTTTTGAGAGTATTATACTATGAAAAGAACACCATACAGTACCTAACACCACTATTAAACTCCTGAAGACTTACATAGAGGAAGTGATGAAATGAAACTGTAAAGCCCCCAGGGCGGAATCCTTTCCAATGCTCACTTTATAGGTGATCATAGAAGGTAATCAGATCAGGGAGACCAGGGAGAGTGGGACCAGGGGATCAGAGAATGATCGACAGAGGCTTTCTCCCAGGACGCAGAACCAGATCTAATAATAATAATTTAAAAATATATCTAGCCCTAGGATAAGGGACTTTAAAATAGCCTCCCAGTAAGATTTTGGTATTGCTTCAGGTTAGTGATGGTGTGTGAGTTCTTTTCTTCTCTTTCAAATGATAGTGCTTACTGTGATGATCCTATTTTCCACCTGTGCGTTAGTGAGTACGTGTGTGTGTGTGTGTGTGTACATGTATTAGTTGTATTACTCCAGAATGTGACACTTAACTGCCAAAGCCATACCCAATAGAATTCTCCTTCCTTCTGCCACTGTGATGAATAATGTCTTAGGCGGCGGCTGCTCTATCATCTCTGTCTCAGAGTAAGGGCGATACAGAACAGAGCCCTCACCAGCACGGAGCAACAAATCAACCTCACCGTTTTGAGAACCGGGGTCTGTTTAATACTGCAGTACCACCTTGTCTATCCTGACACAGTCCTTGAATTGAAAATAAAGATCATAAAGAATATAGCTTATTTATGAAGCCTTCTCTGGGGAGCATATCCGACTAACTCCTGCCTTGTACTCTGTTGGAATAGTGTGAAACTCCTAGAGAAAAAGTGAAACCTAATGCGTAAGGAATCTTTAAGAATTTCTTCTGACTCCATTGACCCTAACCTATCCAGTTTCTCCCTGGAACATGTAACAAAATGAGTGGAATTCTCACAGGACTGCCCCTCTCCCACTCTGGTAAATTTTTCAAACCTACATTTGTTACTAGTTTGTTTCTGAATTCACACCTCTACTTTCTTCCCATCTTTTGAAAGCTACTACTTCAATCGTCTTTATATTTTCATCAGCTTTCTCTGAATTATACAAGAAAACAAATGCTTCTGCCCCTGGCCCGCCCCGTGTTTGGTAAATAAAATGACTGTACATTTCCTGAATGTGTTAAATTCCATTTGTGTGTCACAGAACACAACCACAAAATAAAGGAAGAAGAGATAGTAGAGGTAATCCAAGCTGGATTCATTATTTTTAAAAATTTACAAAACTGGAACATAAAGATGTTATTTGACTAGTTCAACATAATGAACACAAAGAGATTATTTGACTGCTCCAAGATTACCCAGCTCATTTGGGGCTACACCAGCTGGAATCTAAGTTCAGGTCTCCTGATTTCCAGTCTCGTTCAAATTATACAAAAACACACATTAAACTGAATATGCAGTTCAGTTTAATGTGTGTTGACATTACTTGACAGTTCAATAACACTGTGAGGACAGGGGCATTAAATGTAGCAAACCTTCTTTACTTAAAGTCCTTTGATTGTTCTTTATTATCTACCAGGTGAATTCCCAGGTCCTTAGCAGGGCAAACGAGGTGTGTATCAGTGATTCCTACCTAACCCATCATTTCATCATATTTCAGCACTCTTGACCCACATGGACTGCGTGCTCTAGAATGCTGCTCTTGGCCATGCTGACCTAGTCACTGGGCGCCCAAAGCACCACAGTTTCACACCTACTTATGTAACTTGGCTCTAGCCAGCTCTTTAAAATTAGAAAACTCTTCTGTAATTCCTTGCTTGGGGGGTTAATATATAATCTCAGTAGTCTTTATTTCAGTTCCTACTTGTTACCATGGGAAGATTTAATATTTTCCCCCTCTAATGTACTTCTAATACAGTGGTATTGCGTTTGCTGTACCTGTGATGTATTGGAGGGTGCTAACTCCTTAATCTCCTCATTGTATTTGGGGGACCTCATCTGGTTTAGTTAAAAAAAAAAAAAACTTCATGTTTCCAACTTATCCTTTTATTTCTTTGTATAATGCTGTGTTCCTCTCTAGGTTGCTGAATCTTGTATTCTGACAACTGGACACATTCCATTTAAAAAACGAGAAAGTCAATCTAAGCCCGTAATAGCACGTGGCTAAGAGAAGATAAATAACATTCTCATTATCAATATCTTTTCCATAACTGACAAGAAAATTGTTCTACTTGACAAATTATACTTCTGTGAATATCCATAAATTGAGCACACTTAAAATGAAAACTGTCTAACTTCATTTCCACCGGCGAATGCTTAATGCTGAAAGTCAGTTTCTCTTTTCTGTTTATTGCTAGTAGTGGATATAGTCCTTTCACATCGTGTAAGACCAGGGCAATTCTTATTTCCTGTTTTCCAGTTATCTTAATTCTTCTGCCAAACTACTCATCCCTCTGTTTTTAATTAGTTGTATATAATATTCTTTATTTCAGGATGTTCACATCTCTATTTTAGTCAGTTTTGCTATTTCCTGACAATCTAACATTCAATAGATAACATAAAAATTCTAACATATGAAATAGTACTCATACTTCAATCAATACTTGAGACTAATCTTGTTTTCAAATTCCTTGTTTTGGAAAGGAAAGATAATATTTTACTCCAAAACCATATTTAGAAAACTTAAAGACTGGTAATGCTAAAATTTAAGCAATTCTCTCAATAATATTAATTTCATAGATTAGTATAATAAAAGTGCAAATTAATAATTGTACATTTTAAAATAACTAAAAGAATATAACTGAATTTTTTTAACACAAAGGATAAATGCTTGAGGGGATGGATACCCCCTTTCTCCATGATGTGACTGTTACGTATTGCATACCTATATCAAAATATTTCATGTACCCCACAAATATATATGCTTATTATGCGCCCACAAAAATTAATCAATTTTTTTAAAAGTTCAAATTAAGATATAGCAATAGGTTTTAGGTATAAGTTCTTTGTGTATATATACAAATACTGACCAAATTTCTTAGTTGTTTTGCATTGGGTTTTGTGGTACTTTTTTTAAAAAAAGACCCTTATTTCAATCAGGTGTATAAGAAACTAAATATTACCAGATTATAATTTGTAACTTGAGCTCATTTTTCAGATTAAATCAAGTACTTTGATCTTAAAAAAAGATAGGAGGATGAAAGAACAGTCTCTCAATGAAACTTCACAAACAGCTAAAATTAACGGGACCTTGTGACCTAACTCAGAATGAAGTAGAACTCTTTTTCACTTGGATGAAAGTCTGTAGATGATGCCAAACAATCTTAGAGAGTAATATGTGTCACCTATTAAATTATGTGTTAATAAGTCAGATTCCCAAATATTCCCTGTATTGTAACCAGTAGATAGCTGATGATTTTTGAAGTTACCTAATCAGCTAATACACTAATTGTACATCAAAACCAAATTGCAGGCAAATTTATCTTAGAGTTAAAATTTATTTCTCTGCAATTGTTTATTTAATTAGAGCTTTAATTTTCCCTCCTAATTTTAGTCAGAACTTTTTCTTACAGCTTAATTTTAATTAATTTTATAGCTTAATTTAAATACTATATTAGCCATAATGAAAGACTTAGATAAATAAGACAGATAAATTAGGTAAGTTGAAGTTTACTTAACATTTTGCTTGATGCCAACTAATAAGGATGTTGATTAAAAAGTTAAATCCAATTTTAGTAAGAACAACTTTGTCTTAATTTGTTTCATAAAATACAGGATATAGGACGTCAAAATTAGTATTCCCACTGAAAATTCCTGAGGAATACTTTGTGGATAATATTATATTCCTCCTCATAAATTACTTGAAAAACAGGCATTCCAACTTAGACAAATAATTTGTCTTACTCATGTAATCAAAGACAACTCAATAAATAGTATGTCCAATGGCATTTATAGAAACTTGGAAGGAAGATATTTCCATTTGGGGCTTGGTTTTGATGCCATCTCTTGAGTGTGAATGAAATCTGTGTAATGGTGGGATACTGGTAACAATCGTTTTGGTAGAAGAGATTATGAGGCAGTATCATCTCCCTTTACTGTAGGATGATATTGAGATATCTTGCTGTTTGTGGGAGAAAAAGATTAGAAAATGCTACTTATTGCTATATTAGGGACAGTGAGACAAATGTGACCGTGTAAGTTGATCCTCTATGGCCCAAAGGCATCATGTAGTCATTTTCTGAAGGATCAGAGAAGAGAAGGCCTGGGCTCATCATGCTGAGCATACTTGTATAGCATGATATACAGGTGGAGCTGGTGGTGGTGGCAGCAAGATGATGATGTTGGTGGTGATGGTGATGATGATGATAATGATGAAAGCTGTCATCTAAATGAGAGTGTTTATTCCACATACTTTTTAATTTAATGTCTCCCAATGTATTGTATCCACAGAACAAACTTTCAAAATAGATACTGATGAACTTTCTAGAGGAAAAAGCATTACTTCCAAAGGTTAAATATCTCATTAAGGTCACATGTACATTCAATGGTGGATTTGGAATTTTTATTACTTCAAAGATCATTCCCTTCACCACTATACCAGGCTGTCTCTGATTTCAGTTAGCGTGGAATCCTGCAGGACTATACTTTAAAATGTGTAATTTCATGAAATTCCAGAAGAACTTAATTATAACCTTTTGCTTTCACAGATGTGCAGCTTTAAGACGACGAGGTATAGTAAATTTTACCCCCATGGACTGCTGCTGGTTAAATGAGAGGTTATATCACTTTTAGAAGTCTTCCAAAGTTCATATTCAGAGGTAATTTCTACTCCAAATAAACTAACTTACTTAACAGTCCCGCTGCAAATGTGGTAAAGTAGACAGCTTAAAGAGCTATATAGGTTTGGCATGGAACTTCTTCATGTACTGGACATAATAAATCTAATTTACAAAAGGCAGGCTTGGAAGCAGAAAATGCGGGGCTATATTTCTGTGGGCTGAAATCTCCTTTTTTTTTTTTTTGTCAGAAAAGCAATTCTGAAATGTGTTTTTTTTTTCCTTCCTGCACATTTACAAGACTGTTTAGAAAACCCACACTCGAAGATTGACCTCATAGTTATTTAAATTTCTGAGACTCAATTTATAATCTCTCTCACAACATAGGGATTATGTTTCTAATTAAAATTCAGGTTTAACAAGTAATTAAATAAAAATGAATTTATTTTAAATGATCATAATTAGCATCGGTATAAAAAACTGAATTTTGACCTTATATGGTAAAGTATTTGGATATCTTCATGATAAATCACATCTTAAATATATCTTGGGGAAGGGAATATAGCACGGAAGAGACAAAAGTGGTTGTTTCAAATGAGAACAGTCTTACCTCTTGCATTTGTCCTGCATTTGAACACAGTCTTGCTTCTTAGTCTTGCATTTGAACACAGTCTTACCTCTTTCTAGCTCAGTGACTTTGGCAAGTCATAACAACTGTTCAAGTCTGTCTCTTCATAGGTAAAGGTATAATAATAATATCTAGAATTCTAGAATACGAGCTGCATGAGAAACAAAAGTTCATTTGTCCTGTTTCCCATGGAACTGCTTCACCACCAGCACTGTGCCTACACACAGGACATGCCCCAAGACCTTAACTGAATAAATAAATTATCTATTCTCAGGAATTATTTAGTAGATTAAAATAAATTATGTGAAAAAAGTACTTAGCGCAATATATGGCAAAAATACATATTCAATTGATGTTGCTTTCTTTTTCTTTTAATTAGTTCAAGGTATGTTTTAAGTATTTTATTTTAAATCTTTTATGTTTTGTTACAGGAAGCAATGAAAACTTATTTATAAAATACGAAAAACTTACCATCAAAGTCAGTTTTAAAGAAGACACAAGTATCACCAGTTAAGCACTTTACTCTCAGATGAACCAACTCCCAAGTTTGGAAATTTCAGTGTGTTTAGAAATGTTGACTAGTCATTTGACTGGTAGTTACTGATGAATACCAACAAGTACAGCATGGGGGGAAGATATTATATATTGACATTTCTGATTTGGCATTTCATACATTTACAAAAATAACTTATTCTAAGTAAAACATAAAATACACGGGTGAACTTAAGAATTGGAGGGACCGTGGCAGTGAATAATCTTGTTCAAAGCACTAAAATCACTTGTATAATTTGCATATTTTATATTTAAATGACTTGTCTGCTCAAAGTTATTCTTTCAACAGATGTTTAGTATTCCCTGCTACTGTGAAAGGGTATTATATATTTTATTTTCCTTCATAAATTTTAGCATGAAACCTCAAAAATTCTAACTATGCTACTAATCCACGAGGAAAATAGGAAAAAAATGCGGAAGGATCAACATTGTCAATCTTTAGATAAATGTAGATTTGGTACTAGATAAGGATTATAAAGTTTAATGGCACTTTAGTATTTTACTGAGGTGGAAAGATCTGGTTTTTATTTGGGAGTTTAGTGAAGAGTTCTAAGTTAATAAAATATTCTGTTTAACATTCTAAGATGTTTTGTAACATCTTAAAAAATCATTCTAGAATTTTTACTGGGAAGTTTTTTGGTTCCAGATCATATTTTTGTACCTCATTAAAAATTAACTAAAAATACATTTAATAAATACACTGAACCAATTTATTATAAACTTGATTTGGATTACTTTCTGAATTCATTTTTAAAAGGCTTTCAACTGTCCCTCTCTAATATAATTTCTGTTGAAAATCATTATAGAACAAAAAGGTTATTCATATGTTTTCCCAGTAGAAGCTCCATGATTTGGAAAATATCATCACCATGTATAATCAGTAATAAGATGTTTTTTAAAATTCAGATTCTGTTAGACTGATTCTCATTTTTTTAAAAAACATGCTGTCATGAATACTGATTGCAACTCCAGCTATTCTCTAATTAAAAGCAAGGCCACACCATAGTCAAATAGAGAAGCAGGTTAAATGAAATTCTGTGTGCCCAAATTTCCCATTTTATGCCCCATTCATTGATTCAACATTTCCTGAACAACTTATGGGTGGCAATCACTACTGTAGAGTCAAATGAAGTATTTCTTGGATACCAGAAGCTTTAGTCTAGTGGGAAATTTTGCATAGTGTTCTAAGTTCTATGATAAATGCATTATGGATGTAAAATGTGTTACAAAAACACAGTTAGTGCTTAGAGTTGGGACTCAAATAACGTTTCAGTTGTATTTAAGAGGGATTTAAGAAGATTTATTAAAGGTTGAAAAACTGTAAAGGCACAGAGGAGTGAAATAACATGATGCCACCCAGAGTACAGGATATTTGATCTACTTTAGATAGAGAAGTAAGATATTGGTGGAAAAGCTAGGAGTCAGAAAATAACAGGCCTTGTTTTGTTTTCCTGAGAGTTAATCAGGATGATAGGATTCAAGTTTAGGCCTTGGAAGTAATTCTGTTATAAGTATAGAAGTAGATGTAAAGGGTTTAAAAGGATCGAGTATGCAGTTGTGAGTGTTGTGCACTGCACAACTCCAGGGGGTCATCATTCATGTAGACTACAGTGTGAATGGCTCTCCTTGGAGTTTACAATATTACTGCTGTGGTGCCAGAGGCTGTGACTCTAAACATTGTGAATCTAAACATCTAAAACATTGTCCATCAGAACGTCTAATAAGTTCACTAGCTGATACTGAATGGATACTGCTAGTCCACAGGAATGGCTGCTTTAAAAACAGCTCCTCAATGGGAGCTGACAATTCTACTCTGTAGAGAAGTCAGCCTAGATCTGAGCTTAAAAGTCATCGTTTGCTTAGATTTGGAAATTTCCACTAAATGAAGAGCATAGTTATAGGACTCTTCTCTGAAATACACTGAGACACACAATAATCTAGGAGATTAAGATTTTTGTATCTTGGTCTGTTCTTCACTGTTCAGAAACAATAAAATGAACGCTTATGAAGTTGGGTGATCTACTCTAACAGAAACTTCTCTGTGCACAATCATTTAACCTATTTCATATTTAGAAAAACCACTACCTTATTTTATTTTTAAATCAATTTGAATGGCTAGAAATGTCTTCCTTATATTTAAGCAAAATCTGACTGCTCTATGTTCTATTCATTTGTCCAAATATCACCTTACAGAACTACAAAGAGAAAAATTTCACTCCCCTGATACTTTTTTTTTTTTTTTTTGAGACAGAGTCACATTCTGTTTCCCAGGATGAAGTGCAGTGGCACGATCTTGGTTCACTGCAACCTCCACCTCCTGGGTTCAAGAGATTCTCCTGCCTCAGGCTTCTGAGTAGCTGGGATTACAGGGGCGCACCACCACGTCCAGTTAATTTTTTGTATTTTTAGTAGAGACGGCATTTCACCATATTGGCCGGGCTGGTCTCAAACCACTGGCCTTAACTGATCCACCCACCTCGGCCTCCCAAAGTGCTGGGATTACAGGCATGAGCCACCGCGTTGATAACTTAAGAGAGCACAGTTTTTCTCCGTCTTTTGTTTTTCATTATAAGTTCTCTTTCATAAGCTAAACTTCCACCTCATCTGGGACACTGTTTCTAGACATATTGATTGTTTTTGTGAGTGCATCAGTTTTTGAATATCTTTCTTGAAATTATGTACTCAGAACTGAATTCAACACTGCAGAGGTCATCTGGCCAGTGCAGAATTTATTGAATTTATTATTCTGTTCTGTATGCCATAAATACTAGTGTTAGTTAGTGAAGCCCAAAGTGCCACTTGCTGTTAGAAAAGCCACATGATTTTGGGCTTGAAGTCAACCCAAATTATTATTACTTTTTTTTTGAGATAGAGTCTCGCTCTGTCACCCAAGTTGGAGTGCAGTGACTCAATCTCAGCTCACTGCAACCTCCACCTCCTGGGTTCACGCCATTCTCCTGCCCCAGCCTCCTGAGTAGCTGGGACTACAGGCGCCCGCCACCATGCCCTGCTAATTTTTTGGTATTTTTAGTAGAGACGGGGTTTCACCGTGTTAGCCAGGAAGGTCTCAATCTCCTGACCTCGTGATCTGCCTGCCTCGGCCTCCCGAAGTGCCGGGATTACAGGCATAAGCCACCACGCTCGGCCAGTCAATCCAAATTTTTTAAATCTTACTTTTTGTTTCTTCATTTGCTTATGAAAAAACATGCAGGTACTTTCCATACTGAAGTTTTATTAAAAACTTAAGTGCAAAATTTTATTTCCTCCTCTGGAATTTTCCTAGTTTAGTATTTTGACTGAAGGTTAATGAGAAACCTTTCTAAATCCTTATTCTATCATTCATATATTAGATACATATTCTTTTTGATGTCAAAATGTAAACGTGCATTATTTTGGGCATATTAATTAATGATAAAAATATTAAACGGGGTAATGCCTTAATGAGTTTTACAATTCTTCTCTTATCCCATGATTTTGTTCTGCAAAAACTATTCTGCTGCAAATAGAACAATCCTTACAAGGTGATGAAAGAAGAGAGAGATATACTATTGTAACCCTAATTCCCTCATAAATAATTAAATGAATTTTTAAAATAAAAATATATAGAACATCTTTATCTTTTAACCTCTTAAAGACATTATTTATATACAATGTACAGAAAGTATTTGTAGAAGACAGAGCAAGCAATACAGAATATCAGTTTTCCAATTTCATAGTTTCTCTAAATGAAGCTGATATTAAGAAGTTAATCTGGTGACCATTATAGGGTTGATTTTTTAAAACACGATTTAAAAAAAAACTTCAAATGTGATTACCAAGGTTAGTATATTTGGAAAAGAATAATGTTAATAAAATATCTTGCATTTTTTGCTTATCTCCATAAAGATAATGATTTTATTTTTAATATAAGGCATGCTTATGACAACACATTCATTTAGAATAACCCATTTATACATACATGTTCATTAATGTGGTGACTATATGTCAGCTTTTTCCAAGTGGTATTAAAATAGATATTACTTGTATCCGCATTTATCAATGTACCCAGCCTTTAAAAATTAACATCAACCAATTTTGCTTGTCTCTTTGAAAATTAATCCTTTCCATTTTCTCTAATTCTTTTCCATACTCTCTAAACTACTTCTTTACCCATATTCTCTAAATTCCCATAAGGTCAAACATCGTAAAATAAATTTAACAAAGTATATATCTATTAATGGGAATAATGTATACATTATGAAAAATGAGATTATTTCTACGCAATTTTCTAGCTATCAACAAAAATACCGCATCAAATATAGAACATTTTAATATTCATTAAATCAACATAGCTTTTGTATATTATTCACTGTACTGTGCTGTATGTTTGAAATGTGTCACACGAAAAGAGAGACAGTTTCAACCATTTGATATCTAGTATAACAAATGAGAGCCTCTCGTATGCTTCTAGCTATGCATATAATATGTGTAACACTGTTCATCCCCCCCCAAAATTGTTGACTTTCTATGCTGTATCCACTGATTAAAAGTTCCACAACCACCAATGCATAAAATGATGAACATAGAATGTCTTTTAAACATTTGGAAGCCATAGACGCTATTTATATCCCTATTTTTTCCAAATTAATATTGGCAGAAATTCACTCCAGATAAAAATAGTTGATGTTTTAAATTAGTTAATAATGTCCATAAAGCACTTATAAAGGAACTTAATGTTAAATGTTATTACTTTTATTAAAAGTAAATATTAGTGTTTTTCTTTTATGCCAATAGAATTTGTCAAGAAGAAATAACATCCACAATACATAAGCATCTCTTGTTCATAAATAAGTACAGAAACTAGATGAATTCTCCTGGAATATCTCTATAAAGTTATGATATTAGTGATGCACTTAAACCTATAATGCTATTTAAAGAAGATATTACCATTATATCATTTCAAACTTGCACTGAATTACTAGCAATACTCGTTGTAATAAGAAAAACGAACAAATACTTTTTAAGGAAATCTCAGTTTGGTATGATTATTTATCATGTGAAGTTAAAATAATGCTTTTTTCCTCTCCTGTCTTTTTCCATAAACAAAAGCCACAGTGCCAAGACCAAAACATAAAAAACAGTTAAATTATATATTTTTCTTCTTTTTGAACAGAAATAGTAATGCCAAGTTCAGTTTGTTCCATTGATTTTAAGCCAAATAAATGGCAAAAAATAGTGAAAAGCCTGGTCATATCATGTGTCATAAGCTTCTATTAAAGTCCTTATGTAAATTTCAGATCCCTAAGCTGCATGAGACAGAATCATTTCTGAGCTCAAAAGTTCCATGTGATAAGAAAAAAAAAAAAAAAAGGGAGGAAGTAGGGGGGAGTAGTCATATGCCTAGAGAATGAGAACACATATTCCTGTATGAAAACATCAATATTTAAATACTATCTACTCCTTAGGTAATGACAACATGACAAATTATTCCTCATCCAGCAATTTCAGTTTACAGTCAAAGTAATAATATGCTATCCTACAATAAGGTATCATGGATATTAAAACGAGGGGATCTCAACTTACCTGTAATGCTTTAGAAACAGAAAAGCCTGAAAGCAGGGGAATAGCATAAATAAAACAAAAGGCTTTTTGGCTTTATTATTTATGCTTTAGATATAATTTCGCTAATTCCTCAAGGGCTGCTATATTTTATTATGGATTAACAGAGTTCCTCAAGACACACGGGTTCAGCAAAGTTTACATGAATAAATGAAACTCTAAGTTCATAAATTATAACGCTTTCCTTTATTTTAGAAATATTAATTAAAAATTCACTATACACAGGGTTGCCATAATCAGTATAAAACAAAACTGGCTGCTGCAATTTTACTATTTAGCAAAACTTATTTAAAGTCATGCTGTATTTCTCCATGAAAAAGAAAACTAAATTGTCCTAGGATTACATTTCATAAATATATAGTTAATTGGAATACTCTTTAAAAACTCATGCAAAGGCCTAAAAATGCAATAATCGTGCATATACTACCATATTTTCGAGGTACCAGAAGAGAAATGTCACCACAGTTATAGCACTAAGTCACCGTAAAACTGAATAGGGACAATAAGCAGTAAAGGTGGAGTTAAGACCTGTCAATCCCCCAAATCATCATTCATTCCCAGTATCAAAAAAAAAAAAAAAAAAATTCACTGCGTGTTTCTAACTTCAATATGGCTTCAATAGCCA
Organism: Papio anubis; assembly: GCF_008728515.1. Taxonomy (NCBI): domain Eukaryota; kingdom Metazoa; phylum Chordata; class Mammalia; order Primates; family Cercopithecidae; genus Papio; species Papio anubis. The sequence continues at coordinate 19,615,007 of NC_044984.1, read as the reverse complement.
TGTTCTTTTTGCTTCATGAGATGGTCTTTTCTGTATTTCCCAATCATCATCTTTGATAGACAACTTCTTTCCATTCCTCTGCTCCCAGTCTTGAGAACTAGAGCTTTTACATCTGTTTGCACTTCATCATGATGTAGTTTATTTTTGCGATTTCTACTCCATCTTTTTGTCTCACCCACAATTTTCTGAGAAGTTTTTTCTCCCAAACTTAAAAAAAAAAAAATACTCTTTTAAGTGTGTATCGCTGATACTATGTAAACAACTTTCTCTAAAATCAGGGTTAAAATGATTTGAAAACAAAGAATATGATTACAAAATTGTCAAATTGAAATAGTTGTAGAGATCCAAGTGGAAACTGTCACCCAGAAGTATTTAAACACAACACCATAGAACTCAGCAAGGAAACGGTTTTGATGCAAGTTTGATAACCTGCAGATTTCCAGTAAGAATAAGCTTTAACTTGTAACACTTAAGAGTTTTCCAAGAATTGCTTATTATACAATGCATCACCACCCAACAAGGGGAAAAAAACAAAAACAAAAATTCTATGATCTAGAAAATCAAATCTAACAAGAAGCTTCATTTGTGTGACTTTTAAGATCATTTTAGTTCATTAATACCGCTAATATTATTCCAGGCTTTTTCTTTGTAGTTATCAGCCCTGCTAACTTTGGGTTTACTTATGTTTACACGATGGCTGAATTTTACATAAAATGGGACAATCACTTAAGGTTGACAACATAACTGCTAAGCCATCTTTGTTCTCCCAAGGTAAAACCTTTTAAGAAAATCAGTACCTTTGATGAGAATATAAAATCTTATGGGGAATGCTATTAAACAACATTTTAGTTTGTTCCCTAGAATGGCTATAAAGAAAAATTCCTGTACCATAAATGTTAATGCTATTAGAAATACATATTTATACATATAGCCTGGATATGTATTAATAAGAAATTAAAACATTCAATTTCTCCAAATTAAAAAAAAATTGTCTCAAGCATGTACTAAAAGCCTATATCCTGTGTTTTTTTGTTAGTATATGAAAACGGATGTTAATATTCATCTTAAAAGATCAACCATTTTCCAGTTTCTTTGCCTCAATTCACCCTCTCTAGTTAACTGTCCTTACTACCATATAACCTCCTCCACCCTATATCACCTTTACTTACCTCTGTATCTAATTATTTGTTCTAGTTAATACATCCTAGTCTTAGATTTCAATCTTCTATGAGAACCTCATTATTTTTGGCACAATCTTTTTTTATCAGTTTTATCTATAAGTGGAGTAAAAATAAAAAGTCCACCCACAAAACTTCCCTTTTAGAGTATGTTGTCAGGATTAATAAAAAACAAGATCTTACTAAATGCTACAGATGGCATAAAATCACCCAGCGTGAGATAAAAATGATTTCCCTTTGTCAGATACTGCAATTCAAAGATAAAGTTAACTGTTATCAAGTTAGTATATTTTTCTTCTGTTATTCTCTCAAGTGGAAGGCAAAACTTGAGAGTCGGAAAATTTTGAGAATGTGTATGTTTAGAGGAACGTACATGCAAAATATTTGCATTAATTTTCTTAATGTTTACAACAAGATATCTGGGGGAAAGAATATAACAAAAGTCAGAACTGCAGCACTGGTCAGAAACTATTTGTGGCTTAAAGTGATAGGTATTATTTTTGTTTTTATTTCTCTCAAAATATGCTTTTGTACACTTAGTAAAATTGACTATTGCGTAAACTATTTGCAGTCCCTGCAGATAAACATCTATTATCAGTGGTCGTTTATTTGATTTCTTTGTTTCGTTTCAAATGAAGTACCACAGGTTGTGATTTGGCTAAACAAACACAAGGTAGTGCCCATCTCATGGGAATGATGTCCACAGGCCCCAACATAAGAGGGTCATTCAATAAGTATTAAACAACATGTCTACTAATCTATAAACATGGGGAAAACAATAAAAGCATAAATGCCAGTGGCAATTTTCCCTTTTATTTCTGTGGATTTGATTCCTGTTCATCAATGTTCTTTTAAGAGACCAGGGCCCGTAATAAAGAGTGACTTAACCAAGGTCATCCATCAGTTTCCCTGAAACACGTGTTCCATGAAAGCACTGTGAGGACAGAGCCAAACTCTCCTTCCTCCTGCGAATCACTCGAACATATAAGTGTGGGAAGAGTACATTCCTCCCCCACAGTCAGTCATTAGATTTCTTGGACATAATTCCACTATGAGAAAACTACTTCAGGGTGAAATGAATATGTTCTTTAAAATTTTTATTTGATAGACTTAAAGATGAAACCTGAGAACCTGCAAGCATAAATGCTTTGAAAAAGCATATTCTCATTTTCCTATATAAAGTGTTAAGATTAATCACTAAATATTTATTTACTATGTTCCATACACCTGGCAATGAAATTATGCGGTAATTTCAGTGGTTTTCAACTAGAAGCAAAGTTGCCTCCCAGGGGACATTTGACAATGTCTGGAGACATTTTTCTTATCCCAACTTGGGGACTGGGGGTGCTGTTTCTGGCCTCTACTAGGTGGAGACCAGGGATGCTGGACAAATAATATACTAGTGGGTTCAGTTGTTAAAGAGAAACACTGTTTTCCCTTCTCTGGGGACAAAGAGAAATGTCTCCCCGTCCTCTTGACATTGTGTGCGCTGTGGACATTGTCAACAATATCCCTACTATGATAGATTTGCTAAAAACTCTGTCCTGTAGTTTATCAGTGCAAACTAAAGACATAATACTCAACAGTAACTAAATAAAAGCAATTTCAAAGAGTGGGGGAAGAGTATAAAACAACTGTCCAACAGTGCAGAACTGACTAAAGGATAAAATTTTAAATATCTAGAGGAAGACCTAATGGAGAAGATACATATGGTATTTAGGTCCTTTCCTGTCACTATTACATGCAATGACAAGGCCATCCTTACAATAACTGAGACCCTAGGCAAATAGGTTTTGTGTGGTCCCTGTTAGTATAAGCAAAATGTAAACAAATTTCTCAAAACAACAAGCAAACGAAAAACCCCAAAACCAAACTGTCTTTGGAGAGCTGCCATAAATTAAAGAATTATTGGAACAATTTCTGAACGAATATTAAGTGTTGTTAGGTTGATATATGGAAAAATGAAAAAGGAGGAAGAAATGCAAGTGAAAGACACTATGTTTGTAGAAAAAGTGGCACTGGCAGCTAGCTCCAGGGCATAAATTATTCCCTGGTAACATGTCAGACATTTGGGAGATGTAATAATGAGCTCCCAATCTGCTCACATTAATCCCTTGCAACAAATTCCTGGGAAATATGGCTGGTCATCTTTCTAAAATGTATTAAAAGGAATTAACTTCAATAAATATATATGGCATTACTCCAGATAAATCTGAAAAGGCATTTAAATTACTCTCCACATTCTCTTATCAAAAACAAATGATTTAACCTAGAAAAGAAGTGACCTGTCACTGAATCAGGCCATTAGTAGGCAAATGATTAGGTTAATCAACTTCAGTAGCTATCACTATCAGATCCATTCCCTTGAAATTACGGACAAAAAAGTAAAGCACAATGACTCCTCATCAGAATTCATCATTGAGACTTAACATTATGATATAAAGACTAACTGATCTAGGCAATTGCTTTTAGTCTAGAATTTTTACAATTTGTTGCCTCCAGGACTTGTTAAACCACTAAAGACATGCTCCAAAATAGGCCATGGGTCATTCTAAAGCATACTGATAGTCTAATGCATTTAATAACTTTTTTTACATCGGAATACTCAGCTATCTTCCTGTATTTTACACTTAATACTTCAATTATTTAGAATCATACAAACCAGAATTTTATTATCTAAAGAAAGACTTCAATCATTTGAAAACCAGATGGACAACACAAAATTTTGTTTCTTGTAAGTACTTTTAAGTCCAGCTAATAAAGTCTGGCTGGTAGTCAAAATACCAATAATGTACTAAATAACTAAAAACTTGCTAGTTTTTCACTATTGGTATATAAAGGCCTGAGGGTTCCAAGTATATTAAAATGTTAGGATATTTACAAATTCACAAATTGAACTAATCTTTTCCACAAGGAACCTCCACTAGGTGAGAAGTAAATTATTGGCCCCTTGGAATCCTCTCCTACCATTTTTAAGCTTTTCCAAAAAAAGGTGGCCAGGCGCAGTGGCTCACTTACGAAGGCCGAGGCGGGCGGATCACGAGGTCAAGAGATTGAAACCATGCTAGCCAAAATGGTGAAACCCCGTCTCTACTAAAAATACAAAAATTAGTTGGGCGTGGTGGCGGGCGCCTGTAGTCCCAGCTCCTTAGGAGGCTGAGGCAGGAGAATAGTGTGAACCCGGGAGGCGGAGGTTGCGGTGAGCCGAGATCGCGCCGCGGAGATCGCGCCACTGCACTCCAGCCTGGGCACCGGGGCAGACTCTGTCTCAAAAAAAAAAAAAAAAAAAAAAAAAGCATACTTTCTGTTGCCTCTTTTTACTTCCCACTGGAAAACTTCCCTTCAAGAATAAAAAATAAAAATGAAGAAAAAACAAAAAGTAATTGCCTTCTGAGAATTTCATCCCAACTTCATTTGGTATTACTGGGAACACTGCCAGACAAAGGCATTCTGCATGCGGCTGGAAGTTTATTTATCATTTAGCATCTTTCCTACATTTGGATGATCTACTATTTGACAGTTATATACTTTTAAAAAAAAGAAGGAAGAAAAATCAGCCAGAAATCTATGAGTGAGTGGACAAATTATGAAAGAAAATTACTGAGAATAAAGTAATATAAATAAGCCTGAATGACATTCTTGCTGCGTCTAAAGAGTTATATGCAATTAAGGCTTGGAATTTACTAGAAGAAAGGTATTTTTCTATAGGACAAGTATTAGATATGAACGGTGCATCTTAAATTCTGTGATAATGCATATATGATACAATTTTGAAGTACGAAGGGAAATTTAAGAAAATCCCTTATTTATTAACTATCCAGGGAGAAGCCAGGGGAAGCTTAACTCTATCCTAGCAATGATTAAGGCTGAGGTGTAAAAAAAAAAAAAAATTAGATGCTGCTAGACGTCAACGTTTTGTTTATTTCTGATTCCTCAAAGGCTAAAAAAAAAGGACCTGACATATATCCATGTTTTGCAAATCAAAGTAAAATATGTTAAAATTCATCTTGCAGGCTAGCACACTCACGTCTCACACAGCTCTCTGCTTTTTACTGGGCAGGAATCAAGCGAGTTCCCTTTTTTATATATCTAAAACAATATTTTTCTAGCATTCAAGATTTTTCACTATTATATCCTCAATCCTACCAAGAAAATTGAAGTCAACAGGTTCATAGTATCTTTTTAATGTTACAGTATCTGTCCTTATTTTTTTTTTTTCTCTCTCTCTCTCTCATTCTGCTAGAAATATTTCTACTTTTTTTTTTTTTGAGACAGTCTGGCTCTTTCTTGCAGGCTGGAGTGCAGTGGCGCAATCTTGGCTCACTGCAACCTCTGCCTCTCTGCCTCCCAGGCTCAAGCTATTCTCCTGTCTCAGTCTCCCGAGTAGCTGAGACTACAGTCGCATGCCATCATGCCTGGCTAATTTTTGTATCTTTAGCAGAGGTGGGGTTTCACCATGTTGGTCAGGCTGGTCTCAAACTCCTGACCTCAGGTGCCACCTGCTTTGGCCTCCCAAAGTGCTGGGATTACAAGCATGAGCCACTGCCCCTGGCCTCTACTTTCTTTTCAAAGCTTCCCCATCTGTACTTTTCGGTGAATTTATCCAGTATTTCATTTGCAAACAGCGCCAGTTTCTGTGAGGTAGTGTAAATGGCTGATATGGGGTGGGGGTGGGGGTGGGTCTCCTGTGAGGAAAATACATAAAGAAGTGCCAAAAGGACCACTCTGGAAGAAAGCACATTCCCTTCCCTGAACCTTCACCAATAATGAGTCCTGAATCAGCTCACTATTGAGAATTTTCAGTGTTTTCTTTTCCATACTAATTCTTTACATCTGCCAGTAATTAAGACACATATCTCACCTTAGCATTAAAAATAACTAACTAACTAAATAAATAAATCACTCTTGCTGCCACCTCTTGCTGCAATCCCAACTTTCTTTTAAAACAAAGCTCTTCCAAGAGACTCTTCTGGTATCTTACACTTTTCTCTTCTGTATTTTTCTTTCCACTACTTCTTTCTCAAAACTGTTTTTTGAAAGTTCACTAATGTCCTCCTAATCACTAAACCCAAAGACATCTGCTACATTTTAATTTTCCTGAACCTTGGTCTGTGATCTTATTCCTCTCCTTAAGTCCTTATTCAGAACTTTTGGTTCTGAATCATCTCTCCTCCCCCTGGTCTCTAGTAAGACCATGCGTACTCATATTAACTCAGCTTGTTTCTAGTCTTTACTAGAATCAGACTTTTTTTCTGTTTTTTCTTTTAATTTTCTTCTGGGAGTCTATCTACTGGTGGAGCTCAATTATCTCCTGTATGATTAGCATTCCCAAACTGACACCTTTTGTTCTAATCAGGCCTCGAGTATGTGTCTGTAACTTCGTTTTGGAATTGTCATCTTCACTTATCACTTAATATTGCTAACCCTGAACTCGCCATCTTCCATCTAAACTGCTCTGTGTTAATGGTCCTAATTCTTATAGTACTCAGTTTCAAACTCTTGACCCTCTTATCTTCCTCTGCCTATCTAGTCAATAAAGTATAGCATTATCCAGATTATTCCTTCACAGTAATTGCTGTAAGAGTTGCCATCCACAAGTATTTATACAGAAGTTATAAAAAATTCACATATATTCAAATGTGTCCCACACTCTTCTCAGTTCAGACTTTTACTAAAGCTTTTTCATCCACCTTTTCCTCTGTACTTTTGAAAGTTTATCCATCCTTAAAGCCACACCTCAGATACCATCACTTCTCAGAGGTATTTCCTAGTCTACTAGGGAGTAAGAAATACTCCTCCACCTAAATCCTATCTCACTTTGTATATATGCAGTCTTTTTTTATTTTATTTTTTGATATGGAGTCTCATTCTGTTGCCCAGGCTGGATGCAGTGGCACAATCTTGACTCACTGCAACCTCCACCTCCGGGATTCAAGAGATTCTCCTGTCTCAACCTCCCGAGTATGTGGGATTACAGGCACCCACCATCATGCCTGGCTAATTATTATTATTATTTTTTATTATTTTTAGTAGAGACGGGGTTTCACCATGTTGGAAAGGCTGGTCCCGAACTCCTGACTTCTGGTGATCTGCCTGCCTCGCCTCGGCCTCCCAAGGTATATATATAGTCTTATCACACTTTGTATATATGTCATTTAATGATGGGGATTTTGTTGTGGGAACATCATAGAGTATACTTACACAAACCAGATGGTATAGCCTATGACACACCTAGGCTATATATTATAGCCTGTTGCTCCTGGATTACAAATCTGTGCAGCATGTTACTGTGCTGAAAAGTGTAGGCAATTGTACCAAATGCTATTTGATCTAAACATAGAAAAGGCGTAGTAAAAACATGGCATTATAATTTTATCTGACCACCATCATACATACTGTCATTCACAGATACGTCATCATGCACCACATACTCTATGTAATGTTGCATCTACCAGATTGCCTTATACGTGAATTATGTATACAAATATTACTCTATTTCCAACCATAATTTGTGAGCTCTTGGAAAGCAGTAACCTTGTCTTTCAAGTTTTCTTCAGTTAGACCCACCACAGTGCTATAAACACAGCAAGTGCTTAGAAACCAGTTCTAAATTAACTAAGATGGAACTTGAGCAAGGCTTTGGAGTAAACTATTAAGAGGTCTGTGTTCAAGTGCAATTTGTCTGAAGTTCCCCTTGAAAAGCTGGAAGGCTTTAGACATATTGACCAAGGAGATAATACAATTAAAGAAGAGATCAATTATTCAAAACATGAACACATTATTATTGTTATTATTATTATTATTATTTTGTCAGTAGGGAATTGAAATCAGATAAGAGGTTATTACTCAAGGCTTAATTTATCTACCGGCAATTTCCAAATTCTTTGGAAATTCTCGTTCTTTTTAACATTTTCTGCTATGGTTCTTATTGTTCTTATCTTTTGGTGTGTTGTGTTTATTTTTTACTTTGACAGTTTGCATCTGAGTTGAGGAATCAAAATGGGACAAAGGTATACTATATTTAGAATAGCTATTTTGCTGGTTAAGAGATCCAAAAAAGACTTGCTGTTTATAATGGTAATTCATGCAAGCCTATTTTAATGCTTTTGCTTTTTAGAACCACCTCAGGCTTTCAAATGTAATCAAACTTCATTTATGAAAATAGTTTATGTTTACATGTGGAATTCTCACATATTCTAGCTATATGCATTATTTGGAATTTTAAAAATTTTGTTCTTTTTATGCTGAAAG